>NW_023339718.1:8271665-8279250 GCF_004916995.1 Morone saxatilis
GCTCTAATTTTCAGACTTTTCACCTGAAGTTGTAATCTTTGAAGCAGCTCTTTCTGTTGTTGTTACCTGTATCTGTGTGATTAACAATCTGGACGGTTCTCTGAGCCAAATCTATTATTCTGTCCACTTTAAACGATCGCAGGTCCTCCTCATCCAGAGCAATGTCTCCCAGAAAGGCAACTGAAACAGACAAACAGAGATGGCACATGTCAGACGACTGTAAGGCAACTCAACAATATGGCAATATGCAGCATCAGTCTGAGCCGCCCAGTTGCCTCAAGCGTTTCCTGCTGCTCAGACCGAGTAGGCTGCATGGAGGCCCAGTCAAAGCACTTGTGGAAGGCCCAGAGCATGTAACACACATACAGTATAAAAATACATACTTCATTCCTTTCTTGAGTCTGTTCTGTTTACCCTTTCCTTGCATTGAAATAGAAAAAGAGCTGTGAAACAACAGTACGTCTGTTTGGATAACAGCAAAGCCGCCTTCTCTGGACTCCAAATTACAGGATGGAAATGTAAGCAACATACTGCATATGGCTCATGAAGGTTCATGAAGGTTCATACAACGAGGAGAGAGCCTTAGCTCAGAAACCCGGCCGTTGATGTGATTAATAGAACCATCTTCAATCCAGATGTTACCAAACAACAGAACTCACACTGTGTGCTTTGGCGTCCTCGGGTAGTTAATGAGAGAGCTATCAGATATGATACTGTGAGACCCTGACACCGCCTCAATGGAGTAATATGGGGCACCTTGAACAAGTAATAGCTCTTTAATGAGGCCAAGGAGAGGGAAAAATAACCAAACAGTCCCACTTTATGAGGAATGTGCTATATGGGATTCCTTACTAAATGCCCCATTTCTGTGGAGGATAAGCTGGGAGTCCTCTCCATAGAGACAGGGCGCTCGGTTTTACAGGCTTTTAACACCAGCATGTCTGTAGAATTTATGGCCTGGCTTGTATGCAGAAGTTGGGGAGGAGGGGGGGTGTTTTTTTTTTTGGGAGAAGCAGGGGGGGGAGGAGAAGGGCAAAGGGGTGGCACTGTAATCTGTGCCTAACAGAATATGACAACGAGAGGGGAAGGGAAGAGAGGAGGAAGGCATATCCCCTCTGCCCAAACCACAGCTCTGAATAGGGACAGCAGATGTGCAGCAGAAAGAAAATGACAGCCTTCTGGATGTGTGTTTGGAGGTTAGTGTGGTGGAGGGGAAACCAACCCAGAGGGGTAAGAAGCCGGGAGAACCACTAAACTGTAAAGTTAATGGGAGTGATTTACAGCGGTTGCGTTTGTCAAACATTTGAATCTGTAATTCTTGAATGCGATAAAAGCAACTCTTACTGTGAAATACATTTTATCTTGTGTAGATAAGCTTGATTTTATTTAGTTTAGACGCAGCTCATGGCTTTCTTCCTTTCCTTTTAGCACACAACAAAAACATCCACAAGAATTGTCTTCTATCTCCAGCCTTCCTATAAAAGTTTGACAGAGGTCTGAGACAAGAGAGAAAGGGATGAAAAGCACAATAGAAACAAAGACAAAAAACACTTGGCTCGCGTCCCTATTCCCCAGAAGAGTATTATGGAAACAATCTGCAGTTGGCTTCGGTAGATGAAGGCCAGTCTTCTACCCTGCAGGTCGTAGAGGATGCACAGCAGAATGACTGTGTTTGGGGTTACAGGCTAATGACAGCAATAAGAAAAGGAGTAGATCACTGCCGGCAAGACAGGGCATGCATAGAGGACAGGTTTAAATTCCAGAGGTCAAAAAGGATCCTCTAATTTGTGCTCGCAAAAAACACAAATTCTCTCCAAATCCCAGAGACACAAAACAGAGTACTCACAATCAGCACTCACTCTGACAGCTATTGCCAAAAACAGCGCTGATAAGGGGAAGCTACCAGATGTCGTGCAGTACAGGACAGATAGGCTGACAACAGAAGGACATTTTTCTCTTTTATCTTCGCATTTTTATTCGATTCCCAGAACTGGCAGAGCGTTGAAAGAACAGGCAGACCATGAACAATTAATTCAAGTTGCTGTCATATAAAACCATAAACGCTGAGAAGAGGTATTCAAAACAATTCTATGAAACTCAGAGGAAAGGTACACTTGGAGGATGTTTCTTTTCACATGTAATGTCAATTTGCACACATGAGCAGCGTTATGTGCAGGCTGCGACCAAATAACGAGGTGCAGGTTTTCTCCCACCCCCATGAGGTTCACAGAGGGCTGCGCTCTCTGTCCCAATCATCCACCACTGTGCTGGAGACAGGCCGGTTAATCCGCAGTGTCATTGTTCTCAGACAACAGTGGAGATTGAAGTGAGCAAATGCACGGCCCGGCGGTATTAGAGGACTCATTTCCCCCGGGCACAGCAGTCGTCCTGGAGACGCTGTTGCAGGTTTATGGAAAGACTCGCAGGGATTGTGAATTAATCCCCTTGTCTCCTGGCTTTAATTATCCACAGACACACGGTTTTAGGAATCTTTTGTACACAACTCTGGGCTTGGATTGAGGACAGGCTTTGGAGAAAGGTGATAAACTCATCGAGATACAGATCACTGTGATGATATGAAGTACAAACACAAGAGCGACTCGTGTGTTGTAGTGTAGATTAAAACCCAGTGAATGTGGCAGATGGCAAGTGATCACTGTCGAGTAGAGTGCTGCATCCCTTTCCAAACATTATTCATTACCTAAATGACAACAGCTGCAGCTATAATACTGATATCTGAAGAATAGTTAGGTAGCAGTGGTAGGGTTTTTAGTTGCTGTTCCAGTTCATATGGCCCTTCTTAGTTGGGGAAAACAACAAACAGTAGGCCATTATGGTGGGGAGCAAATCAATGTGTGAGTATATTCCACAAGCTAATGACATTTAACTGAATATATGACAGAGAATTGGGATGAAATGTTGGATTGAACATATTTGATGTGTCCAAACTCCCCCTGTCAATGAGTTATTTTTTTAATTAATCTAAACCATCATAATCCTTCTCATCTCAGACCGCCCCCATCAATCAGCGAATCCAGTCAGATTACACATGAGATCTCAATCAAATTAATCCCATTGATTCGTGTAATGCCCTACCCTCGACCTCTGCGGTGTCAAATACTCAAGGACTATTCCCATAAATCTCCTTCCGTGGATACCAGACCATGACATCTGCCACTGAAACCTGCACAAACATCAATACTAAGCCTAAACAGACACACCAGCCTATATTTAGAAGGCCATGCAGCTCCACAGTGAGGCCATGGTTTTCTCCTCACTGTGCTTATAGAGACGTTTAGACAGGCTTTCCCTATACAAGACCTAATGATGAGGGATGAGAAAGCCTGGCCAATATGTGAGCCTTGAATGCATCACAATACCCTGGCACCGCCTTTCACAGCCTGTGTTTGGTAACAACATGCATTTGAATTCCAATAGAGGCCAATAGTGTATTGCGTTAAGGTGTTTACATCTGATGACAGTGTAAGTATCACTTTTCAGGTTTTATTCTGTACCAGTCCTTTCTGCTGGCCAGTGTAGCTGCTGCCCCTCCAAACACTGTGTGTTTAAAACTGCACAGGAAATAAAAGTAGTAAAGTAGCAAAGCCTGTGTAACACGAATACTGAGACAAACAGGGGGAAAAATGCTAAATCCTAACTAAGGCATGATGAATTATATTATGCAGGCCTGTTGTCGTGTAAATATGGTACCTCTCTCCTCTGTAAAAACAACACCAGCTGTTATTTCTTCAGCAAATGCTTACCTTGACATTTCCTAACGCTGCAATTTGAGCTCAAGCAGGAGAAGAAAAAAAAATAAAGTCTATTTATCTGCACTCTGCTCATTTCAAAAAGTTTTCTAAGGTATAATTAGAAGAGAGATTCTGGTGAAGTCTCAAGCTACAGATTGAGATTTGAGTAATTATTTTCCAATAAAAGCCTGAAGTCTCATCAGCCACAGCTGAGATCAAGACCGAGTTACTGTCACCACACTGCAGCTTCAATCTTATTGACAAAATGAGAGCCGCTTCAGATGCAAAGGGCACACAGCAAGAGGCTGCCTCCCCTTTAACATTTCATACTGCATCAAGCCCATTAGCAGATTGTATTTCCCAGCTCATCCCTGCCACTGATTACTGATATACCCCAATGCCAGTCGAACCCCCCGTAAGGACTCATCAGCTCGCCAGCCATTTGTCTTTTTTAATGTCAACGATACACAGTATTTGAGCCCCGCACATGGATGAATAATTCATCGCCACATGGCAGGGATTTTCACCTTTGACAAAACTTATTTTGACCATCCAGACTTCATATTTCTGGTTTAGACAGCAGACTAACACATACTCATACAGTCTGGTGTGAGGAAAGGGCAGGCTTTCTCTGAACAGATGTCCAAAGCAAAGTTTAAGCGGGTTTGTGGATGATCTAAATCTGGAAGATATCTTCAACCCTCAACACTTTCTATAAATAATAGCTGAAGAAAACACCTTAAGTATTCACTACGGGCGGAGGAAACAGAAAAACAAGTCTTCCAGATGAGCAGCAATGTAGCACTGAATTATTTAGAAAAAACAAACTGTGAATAATGAAGAAGTGACTGTTAAGCTGTTCATTATCGTAGACTAATTGGGCATCCTTTGAGCCATTCAAATAAGCTCTCCCAAAGCATTTGTTGTTGCTTGGGCTCCGTACCCAGACTTGGTATTAATGTAATGCAAGATTAGTTATTACTTAGCTCTGACAACAAACATATTGTTCCAACTAACGCACCGAGATCATGCCAATAGATCGGCTCCTTAATCACCTGAACCCTGCGGAGAGAAAGGTTGCAGGGGTCCTGTAATGTAAAAAAAACACCCAGTGTGGGCTTAGCTATGCAGCCTGTATTCCATGATAAAAGAACAGCATCTGCTTAAGTGTTGCTTAAAGGCCCAATCATGAAGTTCAACAGACAGCCCCATCACATTGCCAGAGCAGGACTGAGGGAAGGAGCTCTGTAACGACTGTCTGTTTCGAGCTTCCATTTTCAGAGACTCTGATGAACAAAACCCAAAGGGCTTATTTGGAAAAACAGATAAACGGCATTCTTAAAAGCAATAAAGCAACATGAGTTTGACTGATGGGTGCACAGTGAAAAAAAAACACAATTTAGGCAAATAAATAAAAAACAGACAGTTTTTGCAAATTAACCCATCAAACTGTATACATTTGTGAAAGGAGGTAATTCACAAAAAACATTAAAAAAACCCCAAAACCCATTAAACAAACTGCTCTGGGTTGATTTAATGTAAAAAATTAATGTCGATGCCTTTTAGAAGAAGATTGCTATAAATTTTAACAGCATATTATAAATCTCTCATGCCACACAAGTGACTGTCTGATGAGTAATCATAATGTAGCTTTTCAGAGGCTCCTAACAGCATGTGAGTGGCACTTCAGTGAATAAAGACCAGACTTATGAGAAAATAAAAAGCTCTGAATCACTGTTATCGAACAGAATCCGGCAGCTGTATTTTGAAATGACTAAATCACAGTCAAGGCCCAACACTGAGCGGCAAGAGGACTGACATACGTCTCTGTTGACAGCGACAAATTCTTCAGAGGCAGCAAGCCACGTTGTGGATAATCTATCAAGTGCCTCTCCTGAATGGCCTGCACTCACCTCACCTGGACTTGTGCGGTGTGGCACAGTGCGACTGGCCTGCCCTCCACCTTCCAGTCGCACTTTCCCTTGGCACGAGGTGAATGACCTACAGTCTGTGTGAAGTGTTTGAGCCAGTCAGAGGAGAGAGCCGGGGGCCCAGGGAGACGAGAAAACCACTTGCATAAAAGAGGACAAGGGAAGGAGAGGGGGTATGCTCAGGTTGCCCTGTCTGCAGTTGATGCCACAGCAGCACGGGAGCTCAAACTCACGCATCCAAAGCCTGAACATGCACAAAAGGGCGGCACAGACAGACAACGCTGCCACCAGAGTCTTATATAGATTAAGATGTCTGCTTCATAAATGAATGCATACGTACACGACGAACCAGCCACTGCTTTTGTGATTAGCATTTAAGCAGAGCAGACAATGAGCGTGACTGGTTCTCATCCATTTTTCATTTTCAAAATGAGTGGATCTAATCTCAATGGGTTGTTACAGTCTTAAATGACTTCCTGGGATGCAGCCAAGTTTGGAGTTCTGCAAACTAAGGAATTTTCCACTGGTTAACTTCCTAAATAGATGGCACTACTTGAGTGTTATTGCACTGCTCGCTTCAATCAGTGCACATTTCTATCATATCTGGTATAGTGATGAGTTATTTAATCCTTTGTGAATGTGAACATTTTTGAGGGATTTTTTTGGCTTAACTGGGGAGGAGTGGCACACATGTCGTGGCAAGAAATTAAGAATTTACTGAGTGCATTTTAAATAAACTGAGGAAAAGACACAAAGTGGTCACCACTTGGTCAATTAGTCAACTGACCAGTCATCCCAAATTAGTGAGTATCACAACAATATTCACACGTCATCTTGTTTTTCACAAACATCTGAATGGGAGTCATTATATGTCATGACGGCGTTCACTTTGCAATACACGTGTACCCCCCCCAATCAATAAATAAAAATCCTGACACAGTTAGAACAGTGTTAAGCAAGGACAGGCATGCAGAGGACAAGCATGAAATGAACTCCTCTCGGAGCATTCCTGCATTAGAAACTTCACACAGCCGTAAGCATTTTCCTGGGCGGAAGCAGCATGATACAAAGATGCTGACCTCGAGGCCACAGAAAGCTATCAAATACTCTCAGTGCAGCAATGCTTGAAAAATGAGGAAAAAAACCCCCACAGCTAATCAATAAACCCAAGAAGTCCATACTAGTTTGAAACACTAGTGTGGAGCTGACTATGGTGAAAGATTCTGTCTTGCAACTGGGAGGAAGAGGAGGAGGAGTGGGGAGTAAAAGGGAGAACTGAGAGATCTTGGACATTATGCGACTTAGTAGGAAGGAGAAAAGCAGGTGGGTGTTGGAAGAGCTGGAGACTGGGAGGGTTAAGAGAGTGGGAGTTTGTACTTGTGACCGTCTCCCAACCACCTGTCTGCAGACGCGCCCAGAGGAAACCATAAACACAAGCGCCACTGCATTCAGAATGACACTTAAAGACTGGATTACCAATGAAGACATCCTCACAAACAAGACCAAAAAACAAACATGAGTAGGGGTTATGAAGTGGAAATGCCGCCGCTGAGACATTTCCGTTAAACATCAACCATTTCTTGGAAACAAAGTCAGAAAAAAAACACTTGAAATATAAACACGTCATCGTCGCTCTTAGGTCAGTGTTAAGGCGTCATCTGAACACCGGGTCATGTCCAGTAAATCCATATTAGTGATCCAACACAATCTGCTATGACCTCCTGAATGACTCAAATTAAACAGTGAAGCAAAAACAGGAAGCAACATCTTCACCGACATGTTCGTGGGACGTGGTTCATCCGCAGCCTGAGCTTTGTCATGTTTATGTAAAGCCACTGCACTCCTCCTGAAGCTCAAGCTCTTTACGTCTCCCTCGACACTTAACTCTTCTTCTGGGGTGTG
>NW_023339718.1:8279350-8292928 GCF_004916995.1 Morone saxatilis
ACACACACATATATTAAAAAAAAAAAGATTACAATGACAAGTCATATATGCTTTTGCCAAAAAATGGGAAAATATGCAGGTCTCACAGAGAGCACAGAAGAAGCAGACATATTTATACCTTGAGCCACAAGACAACAGCCAACTGAATTATTGTGTGCATAATTTCTAAGCTCCACTGTACTCTCCTCTCTCCCCTCCTCCACTTTGTTTTAGTGGCCGTGTGAACAGCCGGTGGAAAAAAAAAGAAGAAGAGACTATTTATGCAGTGACAAAAAGCAACCAGAAAAGGAAGCAGAAAGTCTTTAAAATCAAAGTGCAGATTTCCTTTGTTTGGCCAACAGATTTTTAATAAACACAGCAGACAGTCTGCAGGAACTACAGGATCACATTTTTGAAGAATAAAAAGTAGATTTGCCGCAAACTGCAGGGCTGTAACTTTTCAACAAGCACTTCAGACAAAACTTTTAAAGTCTGGAGAAACGTATTGAGAGGCTCATCCTTCTTTTAAATTCTCATTCTTACAATCCCTGCAGCCACTCTGCGAGCTGGGTTATCCGAGGCGACTCAGTGAGTGTGTGTGTGTGTGTGCTTCAAATGTTTCAAACTGCAGAAACTATGTCACTCAGTACAAAACAAATGCACATAATGTCCTCTCAAGCCTTTTAAAAACTACATCCACACACTGTCATCTCTCTAAACGCGTCCCTCTGGCCGATCTCTGCAAGCTCCACAAACACATTCGTGGCATGTTTCTACCTCCACATAAAAAAAAGGTAAATCACACAGCGTAGTACAAAAAAAAAGGGGAAAAAAATCTCACCAGCTTTACAGGGATCCTTATAGTCGATCGCGTCTGATGTGGCAGTGGGGTCCACATAGTAGCCCGGATCAATCGCCTCCAAATCGATCGCCAATATCACGCCGAGACAGGATAGAAGAAACAAACATCTCGCCGTGAGATCCATTATTGTGGTGGGGGAAACGGCGAAAGGCGAGGGATAAAGGTAAAGGAAGAGAGAGGGACAGAGAGAGAGGGAGAGAGAGAAAGAGAGAGAGAGAGAGAGTGAGAGAGAGAGAAATGGGAGGTTTTTTTGGGGGAAACGAGATCCCTCCGGAGGGCGGGTTTTAAATCCAGCCTCTCTCCGGTGTCTTCTTGGCTCTGGGGGCAGTGATTTCTGTCCTCCAGCCGGAGCTTCGGGCTAGTGCAGAGTACTGCCTGAGAAACTTTGATGATATGGCAGCTCCACAGGGGCGGTGAAAATGCCCTTTTCCTCGGTGATACCACTGTGCATTTGTATTGCTCCCTGGTCGGCCCATGAGGGGTCCTTGAAGAGCCTATGAGAGACTATAATTTGGCTCACTAGATATTATCTCTTTCGTGAAGAATGATAATGTGGTGATAGTTTCCCCTCTGCGGTCTCCACAGTCCTCCGTTTATAGCTATAGACCTTCATTAAATCGACCAAAGTAAAGACACCATCATATTTGGCTCCCTGGGGCACGAGCTTGTTAAAAAAAGGGGCCCTGTGACGTCCAGCTTTGACTGTCACGTGTATAAAAGTGCGTAAAATTCAAAAGTTTAAATAAAATTGTACTTACATGATACATTTAAGGTTATTATTATTATTTACAGTTTAATTAAACTCCTTTACACTCAAACTCTTGACTTCGCGTTCATTTATTTCTTTCTTTCCCTTTAACACGCACGAGCTGCACGAGACGGCCTAGCAGATACGCGCGCACTATTTACGCACGCACATCATTCACACGTGCGCACTCCGACCGCCCACTCGCGCTATCACACGCACAAACAAACAAACAGGCAAACAAACAAACAAACAGACTGAGCTTGACCTTCGTGGAGTAGGCTTTACTCACATATGAGGAGTCACGAGCAAAACTGAAGTGGTTAGAGCGCCACCTGTCGGTAATTCACGGAACATTGCATTGAGATTAGGAAATAAACTAGCGACGCGTTGGTCAGCGAGAAAAAAGCTCAGAAACTGGCAGTGGGGTTCAGCATATAACCAGTCTGAAGCCATTTAAAGCCTACATTTACTTATTATAGTAATTAATGATGTATATCACTGATTCATTGGTTCTTCATCTTTACAATACTGTCTGCTTTTTTCGCCAGCAGCTCTGTTGTTCTCTGTCTCACTGGAATTATCTATCCTGTCCCTGCCTATTACATACAAAGCCGGTTTTATATAAGAGGGACGAGACACGCTCCTCTATCTTATCTGACTGCTGCCTATGTTTGGAATTTAAGACAGGATGTCTGCTGAGATGAGTGGGCTGTATTTATACTCTTGCTGTAAACACAGCAGTATAATCATCACACATGCGAGTGAGCGCCTTCATTATATTTTGAATAAGAGGAGTTTCTTAGCTTGCTTAATGCTAAGAGTGTTGAACTCACAGGACCAAATATTTAGATTAGCAAACAGGCAACACAGTTGAGTGTTCTTTTACTATGGCAGTTTCAAGCAAAAAGTCCATATACAGTGCAGATGGGAAATATTGCCTTATACAGTAGTTTAAACTATGGAACATGAGGTTATAGAGGAAACAAATGCAACAAATATTGTTTATCATGAATACCAACAAACATGACCTGTTCATATATTGTAGCTTTTTGTGTCTATTTTTCAAGTGTCTATTATTCAAAGTGAGCATTGCACAAGTGCACAGTCAACGCCAGTTACACTGTAGCTTCTGCAATCACATGATTATGACCAATAGTGACATTTAATGTGTTGAAATTTAGTCCTTACTCTAACAGATTTTAGGCCTGTCGTACAGTGAAGTTGCTTGTTATGGTGAAAGAAAACTGCTGCACAAAAAGCAATTATTATGATGAAATACTGTAATGATGTGAACGTAATGTACTATTATTACTTATCTCACAAATGGAGATATCTAAAATGCTCCACACACAAGACATGACATTCCCGGTAATTACACTTGTCATCATACTAGCCTATGATAAATGAAATGCAAAAGGGATCAGGACAAAGGGATTTAAACTTAATATACACTTTTTTTTATAAATTGTAGTGGTGTTATAACAGTCCAGGTTTATCCTCACATGATAGCATTTTCTCCCAAGAGGATAACATGTGATCATGTTGCGTATCTGGCTGTCAGAATTTGCTCATGAACGTTAAAGATGTGAGAAGAGAGCGCAGGCTGTAGCATGAGGACCTCCATAGCATTGTTAGTAGAGCCGGTGCTACCCATCTGTACATAGAGGTAAAGCATCGTAGTGGCTCAGCCGCAGCGAGCAGCGACTGCCTGGCCTTTTTTCCAACCATCTCGACGGGGGAGCTCTCTGGAGGTGACACAGGGTTCTGCGTGTTGTGGTGTGGTGTGGTCATCATTGCAAGGAGGGCACAGTCTCATCAGCAGGCCGTGGCTCCCAGAGGCCTCTGGCACAGCACCAGCTTACATCAGGTGTATCACCGAATGGAAACCGCGAGCCGAGATTGTCACTGCTGTTAAAAAAAGGCAGAGTGAAATGAATGAACTCACAGTCAAGAAAATGTGATAATGAAGCTATTTATATGAAAGTATTTAAGGACAAGGAAATGTTTGACATTGACGTCTTTGGCTCTAGAAGTTACTGACAAGAACTTTAGAGTGCGAACAGTATCTCCAATAATTTAGTTTTCAGCCATATCAGATGAATGCAGCGTTCTTTTGTACACAGCCTCCCTTTTAAATTAAGATAACACTTGATGATGTCGCTGAGGAAGTTTTTTTCACTCTGTATTCATGGCAGGTTTTTATGTGATTCCCTATCATGATTTTAAGTCACAATAAGAAAAACGACTACTCAGCTTTCACTTATTTATCAAAATACTAAACTCTAAAATCAGAGGGCATCTGTGAAAACAGCTGCTCTATAAAACAAGGTCTTCAATTAAATGAAGTAAAAGCTGTTGTCCACACTTCAACGTTCCACTCAGTGTGATTTGAAACAATAATGAACCGTATCAGTGTGCTTCTGTTTATGCACTTAAAACCTCAGTATGTGCATTAATTGCTGATTTGTGTGCAACTTAAATTGCACATTAAGCTGCCAAATACCAAGATGAATTAGGTAAAGATTTACTATTTAGGCTAGGCTATTAATCATTGATTAATTAATACTCTCCACAAAAATAGTTGTGGTCAGCAAAATTATTTCATGGCATTGTGGTTGCCATGGCAGTGAAGTGACCCATAAAGATAGATTTCCTTGGGTTGTATGGAAACAATGTGGGCATTGTGAAAGCAAAAAAGGCAAATGTTGCATGAATCAACACGTTGAAGCCAACACGTGCCATCACATTAGAGATAACAGGAGATGTAAGTATGTAATGCGCCCACATTGAGAGCCATTGGATGCTTTGATGAGACACACCTTGGGCTCATGGGTGCGAGCTGACGTCACAATTTCACCAGCTTGGCTGAAAGATCCCACTCTACTCGGCTGTGCTCCTCGAAGGGTCACCGTTATCGAAGTGGGGGCTTTCTGCCCTACTGACACACAAACAAAACTGCTCAGCACTAACAGCTAGACATGCTTATCCTCAACATACACTTAAAATGGACGGGCATTTGATTATGTGGTTAGGTTAGCAAATTAAAATAATAGCAGGGTGTTTGACAATGAACATAATGAGAAGTAAAAGCAAATCTGGAGTTTTAGTTAAGTGAGAAATACAACTGATTCACACTTAAAGAAAAAAAAAACAGAAGCGATGAAAACATGAGTTTGATTCCAGTCTTTATTGTAACAACAGGAACAAAGCTTGGGTAATGCCATGTGCTAGTTTTATTGCTTTTAAACACGTCTTTTTGAAAGGTCAGCATTCATACTTATTGATATTAGAAGCAGGTGATTTAATGGAAGGGTTTACAAATTGTTACCACATGAAGAGGCAAACAAAATAAACAAAAACATGAAATGACTCTTAAACAAACAAATCTGACATACAAAAGCAGCCTGGATTGAAGTTTTGGGTATCTTATTAAATTTGGTCAACCATACCAACATTGACTTTAACTTAATTCACATCTGTATCAAATGGTTTCATACCTTTATATTTTACATTTGCATCCATTTCTACATAAACATAATGTGTCGAGCATGAGCTGGGAATTTTGACCATACATTTCCCTCTTTCTGTCGCACGCCGCTGATCTGCCTTCTGATGCTGTATTAGCTGCACATCCGACTCTAACCTTGTAACAGCCATGTTCTTCCGGGCAACCTATCTACACATCGACAGAGCTGTCCTCTACTGCGGTAGTCCTCCCTGGCTTACAGACATCCTGAACTACTGTTTCCAAAACAAAGGATGTATGAACCCTGGGCATTCAACGTGGCCGTCGTGTTTTGGCAGTTCGAGACATACCAGCGGTCTGATTGGTGATGTGCGCCAAACCGGGCAAGCTGCTGGCAAGTTTAGCCAGCCCGCCATTGGTGAGCAGCTGGTGGATAGCGGTGGTTTTAGCCACTCCTCCTGTGGTGACCACAGGCACTGCCCGGAGCAGAGTACTGCTGCTGGTACCGACGGAGCTCAGGACCTGACCCTGGGGCTTGCCACAAACCGCCTGAGGGTGGAGAAGAGGAAGACAAACAAATAGTGTAAGGTTTAATCATATGTGTGTACAACAACAGGCTGAGGAGGAATTTCATCTTTTAGTCATCAGTACAACTTTTGCAACACAGTCTGCACATTTTCCTGTTGTATGTACCGCTGACATGATAAAACTGTGTCGGATTTATTGTCAGCTAATGGCGGAGTTGCAGATTGCACCCAAATGAAACCCCTTGACTCAACCAAGAGTAAGGGGGAAAAAGGGGGGGGGGGTTGCAAAACTTGGAAAGGCCCTATTTAGAGCCAGTGTTTGGTTTGTTTGTTCTGAGCTACTGATGAGACACGGCGGTATAACATCAAGGACCTGCTGTAGATAAAAACAGCTAATTCTAAGGCAAGGCAGGCACCTTTACTAGCCATTTCTGGGCAAAAAATGAATAATAAAGATTAGGTCTGGAGCCATAATAAGTATTTGAGCCTTATAATGCTAATTCCTGTAAGCCAGCAGTGTGGTGAAAGCAAACAAATCGGCTCATGCACTTTTAAATTCACTATTTTCTTTCTTTGGATTTGGAATCCACATTTTAGTTGACAAATGTTTTTTATTCTGAGGGCAGGCGTTTCCACGACCCATCACCTCCATTTGGTCCCGGACCTTCGGACTTTTCAGTGTGGTCCGAACCAAAATTCAGGTGAGAAAGCGTGCCACGGACCCACGGTCCCGGATCAAAAGACCGAACAATCCGTCTGAACTAAAAGAGTGTCTCCGTCCGATCAAATCTGAACCAATTAGTGTCTTTGTCTTACAGTATGAAACACTTTTTGGAATGCGCTTCGTGACTTTCGGACCGAATTACGAGGCAAGTCTAGGCAATACGTACGCCATAGAAGCAACACAGAAAAATAATACGGAAGAAAACCCCCGCCCAGAACAAGCAAAATGAGTGGCTCGAAGTACTGGCGGAGAAGAGGCTAGAATTCACATGTTCTCAATCTTTCAATTTTAAAATCCATTAATTTCAATTTTAATCTCCTTTCCTGTCGCGACGATATACTTTTTTGCACTACGAGAACGGACGGTGGTGGCTCGCAGAGTCATTGTGCTTGCAGTTAGTGGCTGACGTTGTTGCTCTGGTAGTAATCCCATAATTAACACAATCAGATTTGTTCATTCATGTGTCCATGTCATAGTAGGAAAAAGGACTACCCCCCAAAATGATTCAACACCTCAACGTCAGATCGGCACGCCCCATCTACTACGGTCCGGACCCTGTGGTATTAGTTTTAGCTAGGTGGCCCTATAGAAACTGGCAACTGCGTGAAAATATTTGTAATTGTATTCTGTGAATCTGTTAACTGTGAATGGCAGACAGATTCTATTGGAAGACATAGATACGTATTTTTGTATACAACACGTGTGATAAAAGGCAAGAAATTAACTAGAGATGCCAATAGAGATGGATTAATTCACCTATACACAGCATCTACTCTCGGAAAAGTGGTTTTTCATGTTTTAGCCAACTAACAAAATTGTACATACTACATAATACTCTGAAAAATATAGTAGTCAGTCAGTATAGTGTAAATGGTTCCTTGTGACTGGGCCTTAAACAAGCCTTCCACTGTGGTCACTCGACTCATTATGTAATGTAACCATGTAAGCAAGAGGTACCTGGGAGCTGCCTGTGTTGGTTACTGTGGAGGGCAAACTAGGAGCTTTGGTGCCGATCTCCTGAAGACTGAAACTTAGGCCTTGTAGCAGACTGCTGGCGGAAGACGCTGCACACAAACACAAAGAAAGTGAATCAATGGGACTGAAATGTAGGTGAAATCAATGCCAAAAAAATATTAACACAACAACTCCCACCCAATGCCCCCCCACAGGCCTAAACTAGATGGACACACATACACACACACACACAAACAGACCATATGAAAGTCATGTCCAAAGGTTAAGGTTTGGGACAGCGACAGACAGCGATGGCGCAAGAGGTGATCAATGATGATGTTTGCTTGAATATATTGTCCTCACACACTGTTCTTATCCAGTGTTCAAACTTTCATCTCACTCTGAAAAGTGGTTAGAACTGCACTGTGTGTTGAGGCTACTGTGCTGAGATTAGCTGCACAGAGTGCAAACAGGCGTGCAGGGCAGGAGAGGACAGAGATACCTTGGGCAGTAGCCGGAGCTTGCGCCTGGACTGGTGTGGAGGACCCTGACACCATGCAAGGCTGCACGCTGTTGAATGAGCTGGAGCCTGGGGACAGGGCACCAGACATCTCTGAGAGACTACCAGACCTGCAGTGACACACATAACCACCAATCTACTCAGGTGCTAACCCAGCAAATGCTGTTTGGCCATCACTCAGCTCACAAACTCCGAGTACACCACTCATCAATCCCTCTGCACCAGACACACATTTGTCCAATAGGGTGGGAGTGGGCATGGCTGCAGGCATGGTTAGGGGGTTTAAGCGCTCTATACTGAATGTGTAGCAGGACAGGCTAGCTTACCGCTGGCCTGTCAGAAGTCCAGAGAGCTCCTTGGCTCCAGCCACAGTCTGTCCCACTGTCACTGTTAAGGGCTTCCCAGAAACACCCACTGCATGGAAAAAGGATCGTATCATGATGGTCCGTTATGTAACTTTGAAAAAAAGAGACACTTGATATGGCCGTTCTTTAGAAAAAGGCTGAAACAATTACCAAGCTCTACTAGGTAGTTATGCAATACAGGTACCATACTTTTTCAGGAATAAATGGTTTTCTACTTTCACTTTTGCAATACTGTGAACCAAATGAAAAACATGTTTCTCTTCTTATCATTCCATCTAGAGATCTGTATGAAGGTAAGCTGCTCAGAATTTCAGATTTTCCCCACCGTCTGCCCTCTACTGATTTTATCGATCCGCAAGACAACAAAGAACCGTATCTGTTTACTCAACAAAAGGCCCAGGCACAATTTATCAATGTGTTAAAAAAATAGAGGATGAATCCTCCAAAGTATATATTAAACTACTGCTTATAGATTGTCATACACAAGTAATGAAGTAAGGATACCCGTTTTTGTACCTTCCTGTGCAGCAGGGCTGATAGTGCCCCCTGCTGACTCGCTTTGGGAAACAATGGTGACCTTGATCTTGGCTCTCTTGGAGGCTTTGCTTGGCGTGGGACTAGGAGTCTGCCTCCTCTTGCCATGGGACCTCAGTTCATCTCTGTCCAGGCCCTCCATCTGATCACTGGTCACTGGCACTGCACAAACAAACAAACACATACACACACATAAGTACACTTATTCACTAGACTGCTGAGGTGACTTGAACCTGGGCTGTTTTATCCTTCTGTAACCCTACCATTGATTTTATATCTTTTTTTAAAGCTATTTCCTATTGTTATATAATCCTGCCTTTAAGAAGTGCTCAGCAATACTTTTACAAGAAGTATTTTAGTATGTGACATTAATATAAAATTAGGGCAATGGAAACAAGGAAAGAAGCGAAGAGACACAGAGGAAAGAGATAGGAAGAGGGACAGACACTTACCAAAAATACAAGGAGGGGTGCCAGGAGGAAGATTTTTCCTCACTAGCATGTTTTGTTTCATAAAAGCAGCAAACTGAGCTGGAATGAATCGGAAAAAAAGCCGGAAAGGAAAGTTGTAGGAAGAGAAGAGACAGAGGATGAGAGGAGAGTATTTCAGTCACGTTCCATCTTGCCCCCTCAGATGTCGTGACGTGATAAATCTTTTAAAAACGTATGCAATTAGTTTCACATCTCACATACCACCCAGTCTGCCTAGCTGGGGCAGATTTTTGCAAAATTCAGCAGAAGTTGAGGTGAATGACTCATTGTGACAAGTTTACATAAACAAGTGGGGCAGATGTGAGAGTTGTGTTTAAGCACAGGTATCGTGGATCACTGCGCACATGTAGGTGAACGTGAATGCGCTCAAAGTCGGGTGTAGTGATGAACTAACCTTGAGCCTGCTTGTGAGTGAGTACTGTGCCAGAGCGCTGCATGTGTGTCTTAAGGAGCTGCGTGGCTGTGATCAGACTGGACTTCTGTGCTGGAGACAGACCAGACGTCTTGGGTTTGGGACTTGAGGTGGGACTGCTACAGACACTAGACAGATCCTGAGGACACAGTGAAGAGGAGAAACACCCGATGAGTAATCATTTGTAATACCTTAAATACACAATGTTATACTTTGATTTGAACATGATGACAGCCAGCGCAAATGAGGTCTGTATATTCCTCTCAAATGCAGTGTACAAACCTTTAGTATTATTAGAAATGAAAACCAAAGAATATATTGGATACTTGCATCACTGTGTTATGAACCAAACGCACAAAAACAAAGACACATACTCTAAATAAGAAGAACAAACTGGGGTCCTGTCTTTCTTAAATAATTTTCAGCAAGGAAAAGTTGGTATGACAGACGTGTCAACACCAAGGCTCACAAGTTTCTCTGAATTTCTCGTTCAAACCACCTGAATCTTGTAAATGGTGAGTGGAGGAAGTGAAAACCCGTCAAACACAATCTTTGAACTCAACAAAAATGAGAAAATGTGAAAGCATGTCAGTTCCTTTTGAGGAAGACAATGGTTTTTAAACACTCCCACTCCCACCACTACCACTCTTATTTTGCATCATTTTCCCACGATTGGATAGCTAGTCTAATACTTCCTCATTTTTGGGGATACAAATTAAACAAGGCCACCATTAGATGTGAAGCAACTGTATTTAATTATTATTCCATGTAGAAACAGAAATATTACTTTAAGTACTGGTTTGGGTGGTTCATCTAAAGGTTAAAATAAGTGGCACTTCTACCCCTTTGAAAATGTTGGTAACTGTAGCCGCTGTTAACTGACCTCTGAACCTGATGGTGAGATGGGAACTCTAAGCGCGGGGGAGGATGGTCGTCCTCTATCCATGTCAAAGGGAAGCTCCCGTCGAAGTCTTTTCTTCTTTTCCGTGTCCATGTCTCTCATCTCTCCTGAGCCATGGCCGTGGCCCTCCGCCCGTGTGAGGACACCTGACAAGAAGTCAGCTATCTCATCCTGCAGATCAGTGAAGAAAGAAGATGAAAAAGGTACTTTAGAGGATGAGAAACCCTCCAGAGAAAACTGTGTAAATTGAGCATTTACACTGAAAAGGACCAACCTGAATGCAGCGGTCCACCATGGTCTGTGTCAGTCCATCTGACTTCATCTTCGCTGAATTGATTCTTTGGAGGGAGACCATTTCGTGTTACTATTACTTCTGAATGATGATAAAATCCTTATAGTCCACTAGAAAGAATATGATATGACATGATTTCTACTCCTAAAAGCACAGATCAGAGTGGTGACTGACCTGATGTTGTCGTCTGCTCCTCCCACCACTACCATGCTGTTGTCGGCCCTCAGCTTTTCTCTGAACTCCTCCATTCCTTCTATGCTACACTGCAGAGCATTTTGGCCAACCACAAACAATACTGGGGTCTTCATGTCCAGCAACGGGTCATCCACATCCTGCAAACAGGGAATACATTAACATTCACTACAATTACTGACATGAAGACAAAAGTTGTTTTCTTAGTAGAAATGATGAAACAATATAAATATTAACATCTAAAAGTAAAAATGTATATCATTGGAAGATAAAGATCTTACCCCTCGTGGCCCGTTGACTGTAAGCAGGGGGAAGCCGAGACACACCACAGCGGTCAGATACTCCATAAGGGATACCTGTAATATATCAGTATTAGTCAAATTATTTGCATTATTTCCAGGGGTGAAAACCACATTTCCTCACATTAGATCACTGTGATAGGTTATAAAAAGTCTTACGTGACAAGCGATGAGAGCACCAGCGTTCCAGCCGACCAGAATGATGGGTTTGTGTGGAAAGTGACTGTGAACCTGTTGGTTAAAACACATGATCAGTACAGCTGCAGATATGATCACTGAGGTGTTAAAAAAACACTGCTGAGACGAGATGGTGGTTGGTGATGGTTTAATGTGCACATTAGGGTTGCAACTAACGATTATTTTCACTATCGATTAATCTGTTGATCATTTTCCCAATTAATCGATTAGTTGTTTGGTCCATAAAATGTCAGGAAATTGTGAAAAATGTTGATCACTCTTTCTCAAAGCCAAATGTTACCTCCTCAAAAGTCTTGTTTTACCCACCACCCAAAGACATTTGGTTTACCATCATGGACTAAAGAAATCAGAAAATATTCACATTTGGAAAAGCTGAATTCAAATTTCTTCTTCAAAAATAATTCATAACTCTTGTTTGATTATCAAAATTGTTGCAATTAATTTAGTAGTTGACAACCAATCGCTTAATGGTTGCAGTTCTAGTGCACACAGTGATCATTGTCTGTGTATATATATAGAAACATAAACAAGACTGAATAATGAAATAAAAAGCAACTTTATTCTGAACCGACCAACATCAACTTCACAAACAGTGAATCACACTGCAACTACAGTCACAAAGAGTATGTACTAAATAAAAACTGAACATCCTACCTCCATGACCTTGGCCCTGACAGTGCCTAACATGTGCTCTAGGCACTGCGTAATGCCAATATTTGCTCCGCTGTTGACATGACTGTGCACTGGAATGACCTGACAAAGAAAAATATTTGTTATAGGCACTTTTCTGAGACTCATAAAACCTTGAATTCTTTGTTAACACACATACATTCAACTGAGTGAGACTTCAGACCTTTCCCAAACAAGAGAGCTGCGACTGCCAGAATCTCATTCGGCGCGAGGTAGAGAGGGCAGGATTGGTTGGGCTTGATGGTGCAATTAGGATGAGTGGGGATCCAGGAAGCTTGCTCTGAAAAAGAAGACAGAGAGGCACCTGGTCTTTAACTGTTACAGTTCATGAAGAACAAAGTAGATAAAAGTTTAACATGCTTTCTATTACAGAATGAGGTTGGTTAAGTGTTACCGGTTTGTTTTGGGACAGGACTCCGACAGCTGGGTCCCAGGGCCGTTTCAGTAGCAGTGACAGGGCCTCTGCACTTGGAGCGCCAGTCTTTGCCGATGTAAGCAACATTCTGTCAATCAGCAAGGGCAACTTCCAAGACACAAAGAGGAACAGTAATGAAACAAGAATCCTAGATCTTGCAGATAATGGTTCAGATGGTTATAGACATGCATCATACCTTGCTTTTGAGAGTCTGCAGCACATCCAGGTAAGCAGCAAGCATGGCAAGGCTTAAGGATTCAATCATGGTAGTGTGTAACCACTGTGTCAGTTTGGTGTCCCAGTTCACGCTGGCTAATGCATGCCGCACCTTCCTCGCACACTTGTCCACAGCTATCCTCCGCAAAATTGGCTCATTGGAAGCCTAAAAGACACAAGATCACACAAGAGACTCAGTAATATTAAATAATTCAATTACAGGTTATTCACAGCCATGCTGTAATTTAATCTGGGGCAGGAAGTAATGTCATGTGAACAATGCACATTTACAAATATGGCTTTAGTTACACATATCACATTATAGGATGACGCTTTGCTTTAACTTTAAAAAGGTGAAACTCAAAATAAAAGGGTTTCTTTTGATAATGACACATGATGGTATAAACAGCCACATTTATTGACATTTGGCAGTTGACCAGCTAACCTGTGGAATTGTTGATAATTAAAAACAACTATATGCATCATAAATCCAGACTATAACACTGATTTTGGCCAATAAAGAATTAGTGTGGAGTCAACATTTTATAATCCCATTATAGATCTACTCTTTTACATCAGGGTCAGTCCAAACCCGAGGTTTTAGTTACAAAAAACATGTGGTACTGTTTTACAAAGTCTTTCTCTGGCAAAATGATATGTTTACTCCCAAGAGAGTACACCGTTGTGCAACAGCCTTCGACATATGGTTGCACCGAATGACGGATGACAACCATCCACGTCCGTAAACACAATCCAACAGAGCAGTGACGTAAGCTATGTAAACTACAGAGTC
>NW_023339718.1:8292995-8294031 GCF_004916995.1 Morone saxatilis
ACTGTGCGATAACTTGTGATTTCAGAGACCTGTACATTTTAAAACGTTTGAATCCAGCACTCACTAAAGGTGCAGAAGAACTTACACAATGTCGTAAAATGTAAAGCTTTCGATAACAGAACAAGATAAAATGATCACAACTTACATTTTCATTGGCCAGGCGAGCTAGTCTTTCAGCTTGCAGAGCTTTAAGAACTTTATTGAACAGTTTGTTTTGGGCCACCGACCATCCAGTCCTGAAAAAGAATAATGGTAATGTCAAAACAATGCCGAGATTCTTTCCACCGTTACTTACTGCTACTTTTGATGAATACAGGTGTCAAGTAAAACAGCAAATGAACGGTGAATCACTCCAAATGTTTGATTACTTGTTTATATGTTCTTCCCAGTCATCGGGAGGTGGAGGGCTCTCAGCGACTGTGCGAGCAAACAGGACATGTCGCTCACACTCCTTCATAACGCTAAGAGCTTTCTGGTTATCATACAGAGGAATGGGTGTTGGTGTGACTGTTTCCACATCTATTAGAGAATCCGCGTCTCTGCAGACAAAGAAAAGAAGAAAACAATGAAGTGACTGAATTGATCACTAGTGGATTCATTTTACTAGAGCTAAGAAAGAGAGTGGGAGGCTAAGGACAATTGAAATTCTGTCCAAGTCTGATATCTAGCTCAGTTACAGATTATGATGAGGAGCTTTTTCACTCACGACAAGACTTCAGGCTGACGGCGAGAGGTAACAAACAGCGTCCTCGTGGGCCGGGCACTGCTGGCATCCGGGTGGGCATTCCACGGCTTGGCATAGCTGTGGTCCAGAAATACCAAATCCAGCTCTCTTTCATGAGCAGACAGCTGGAAAAGCAAGGATGTGCCCATCTTCCGTGCCGATATCTGGAAGTCCTTATCCCCACCTCGATACATTCTCGTCCTGGGCCCCAAAGGGCCCTGAGAAGGGATCAACAACTCGTGTGGATTCAGACCAAACTGGCGAAAAAGAGCCAAAATGTATTATTTGAGATGAAAAAAACAACCACAAACA
>NW_023339718.1:8294078-8295241 GCF_004916995.1 Morone saxatilis
TTTACAGAGGCAACAAAAGGAGGCACAATAGAAAATAAAATAAATAATTAAACAAAAGAAAATGCACACTGTAAATCCATAAAATGCAGATGTGGTGCGTAAAGGTTACCCAAACGCCTTAAAAGGCACGCTGCCGATTTTATACATGAAGATTATTTTATCCTTCATGAACAATACAATTCAGTGGAAGAGCATTGTTTGATCTGATATAATCATGGTTATTGATTCTGATCGCACTGCCCAAGCTAAAATTATGACACTACAAAGCAGCAATTGTGATGCTGAACACAATCGAGTTATACAAGTAATTGTATACAGAAAAACAAAAGCCTAAACATTACTGGCTCCAGCTTCTTAACTGTGAATGTAAGCTGGTTTACTGAACTCTACAGTAAATAGCATATGTTTGGAGGCTTGGACTGCTTAAAACAAGACATTTAAAAAGGTAGACTTGAGGAAAAGTGATGACATCATTCACCACGGTCTGAAATTTTATAGATTAATCGATTAAACTGCTAATTAAGATACTAGACATAGTGTAATCTGACGTGCTTTGTCAACAGTGAGCACCACCCATCACTGCCATGTACAGTATTGTTAGCTCATATTTTAGCATTACTCTGTGTTGGGTTGATTATAACGCTTAACACGACTCACTAACACATCGGTTACGTGTAACAACTAGTTTACGTGGCTGATAGCTCAATATTAATCATTAATGTTGGAGACGGAGCTGACGGCTGTGGGCTGGCCTGGCGTGCTATCGTTAGCATGGCCAGCTAAAAAGCTAAGCGAAGCCACCGCCGCTGTGTTTCTCACCTTTCCGCTTTTATTTACTCCATGTTTGTCGTGAGGGTTTAAAGTCCTCTTCTGAGACAAAATAAGGACAGAGGAGGACGTTTATTTTTCAATTTTTTTTTTTTTTTGGGTTTTTTTTCTCGGGAATCTCTTGAGGTTGTATTAACACAAATTTGTAGTGCGCACAAGCCTCACTTCCTTTTGTTGTGAGATTTGTTGCCTCGTTATGCTCCACATCCCCCTTTTTATCCGGGCAATATAAACAAGTAAATTCAGCGCTCCGTTCCCACCAAACTGGCAACCCAGTTTGTGGCGCGTCAGTGAGTGGCGCAAAACATGGACTGGATTACAGCATGGATCTGGAT
>NW_023339718.1:8295341-8304843 GCF_004916995.1 Morone saxatilis
ATGGTGGGTACTGTTGGGTCTCTGCAAATAATTTTATAAGGAGTACGTTCTAGACCTGCTCTATTTTGAAAAGTGTCCAAATAAAGTTGAATTGAATTGAATTGAAAATGGAATTCACAGATTTAATTTGTTTTAATTTTGTGCAGAACTCCAGGTCCAAGAAGGTTTCTGCATCATAACTTGGATGGATATGGCAAAAAAAATGCATTATAGGTTTTTTCCATGTTCACATGGCTAAAGCTGCAGTCATTATACAGCATTCTTTTTTTCTTCCTCTGCATTATGGTGAATAGTAAATGGACTGTACTTTGACCACTCAATGCGTTGTACACTACACTACCACCTTATCATTCATACACACATGCACAGCATCAGGAGCAATTTGATTAGTGGATGACCTGCTCTACCTCTCACCTATTATGGTGATACTGTTGTCAGTGACTGTTTTCAACCTGCTTTTCCTTTGCAATTTTACAACACACTGTACAGCTCACAGTCGACATGCTCAGTGATCAGTATCTAAGTATCATTTTAATTTTATGTGTAAGTTGATGGTCAATAGGAATGTAAGTCAAACACAGACACAACAAATGTTTGCTGCTGAAAGCATTTAATGATCATTAGAAACACTTATATATATGTGTGGAAGGAACAGACCAAGGAAGCTGATTACAAAACGTTACTGTAGTAGTAAAAATCTTCATTGGTTTTGTAAAAACTAGCAATTACATTTTAAATTGAAAATAAACATTAGAGTATAAAAACTTTTATTTATTTTACTAAGTCATATGATAAAAGTATTGTTGCACACTGTATGATGTTGAATTTTATAAAGGTGCTGTTGAAACTTTATTCTTCATCATTTTAGATCTGTTGATATAAATGGTGTGGACAAAATAATAGAAACACTTCTCAGTACAGTTACAACAACAGTACATGCAATATAATTCAACATCACCACAAACAGCAACCTCCAAAATGACCATAGAATTGATTCAATACCTCTCAGTTTCAACAAAAACACAATATTAGGACCTTAAGAAAGATAATGATTTATTGCAGGACTGTTATATTAGACTGCATTAGTTTATTATTATCAGCTAGGTGTACCTGAATAAACTGGCAGAGTGTATGTTGATAAAGTAGTTTTAGCTGCAACAGCAACACACAGTAGTTAAAGTATTGTGTAACAATTTATTCCAGGTTACATTAACATTAAATTGTTAATGCAATAACAACAGTTTGTAAGCAGAGTGACTTAAAAGGAACAGAAAATGTATTATTTTTATTAATAACCTTTAAGATCAGATTTTTGACAACTAAGCTATTTCTATCTTTAAATGTGAAACACCATTTTAGATCAATGAATTAAATATATTTGGACTGTTACCACAGAATAATCTATAATTATAATTGAACAAATTAAAGCTTACAGTCTAAGCACAACATTGCTCCCTAAAGAATTGCTTTAATTAAGAGAAGATGGCGCTCTGCATGTAGCTATCTTTTTCTCCCATGATGTCTGAAGGGGAATCCTCTTATGGCGTAACAAGCTCTTACTCCCTTCTGCACTCCACATCTTTGCTGTCTTTTGCAGGGTTTGTTCTTACAGGTCACCACCCCTCCATGGCAGACACAGAAGCTCTGGCATTCAGCGTCACTGTAGAATTTCTGTCCAGAAACAATGTACTGACCATTGAAGTGGCAGCCGCACTCAGCCAGTGGCACACAGCGATCCTAGAAGGTTCAACAGTCAGGACAAAGTCACATTGTTGTACATAGTCCTTCTGAATGTAATTATTCGGACTATATCTATTCTTACTAAAGCATGTGCCTCAGAAGCATGGGCTTTCAATGCAAGACTAACTAGAAAGACAGAATGTACTAATGTAATAATGAAGTTATTGAACAAAATGTGATAGTTGACTTTTTTGGTGGCTAGTCAAAAAATTACTGTTTGCTGTCTCGAAAAAAGATAAATATTCAAAAATCAAACGTGAGAACCCTTTCATGAAATGATCAATTAGTCTCTAAAATTTATAATATAATAATAATAATACTCTAATCAAATGGTAAATGGACCTGTACTTGTATAGCGTCTTTCTAGTCTTCTGACCACTCAAAGCGCTTTTACACTACGTGCCACAATCGCCCTTCCATACACATTCACTCAGTGATGGCAAAGCCCATCGAACAGAAACTAATCATTCATACACATTCACAGGAGCAATTTGGGGTTCAGTATCTTGCTCAAGGATACTTCGACATGTGGCAGAAGGAGCCAGGGATCGAACCTGGATCTGGATTACAGCATGGATCTGGATTACAGCATGGATCTGGATCATTTACTCCCTCTGAATTACTTTAAAAATGATGAGTGAATTTGCCTCATTCAGTGTGTTGTGTGTGAAGTTTTAATATAATACGTTTAAATATTCTTTAGTATTTAGTTCCTCAGTAGCCCCAGTTTGTGCTCTTTCGTGTGCAGGCAGGGGTTCCCAATTTTTTTCATGTCAAGGACCCCCACAACAGATACACATTAAACGAATGACTCCCAATTTGAGATGATTTTGTCTCAATCCCCTCTGAGTAATGTTTTACATTTAGTCTTCATAGTCAATCCAATCCAAACTAGGGCTACATTAGGATTAGCCAGTCCTGTTACTTTCCTTGTTGTTCCAACCTACAAAAAATGTAAAAAGAAAAGGTTAAAATAAGCTTTTTAATTTTTCTGGGGACCCCCTACAGTCCTCCCAACAACCCCTGGACTTGAGTTTTTTAACATCACTAGAAACTGAAAGGAGAAGAGATCTATTTTTTGTAAAATCTTAAAACTACTTTAACTGTTTATTATAAAATCCCCTTGTTGTTGCCATACATTGCATGTTCCACTTTTTCTGTTGAGACAAATTCAACAGTGACCTCTTTCAGTAAACTAACCAGCTCTTCCCTCCCCTTATTTCATTCCAAAGGTCCCTGCAGACGCACTGTTTAAAAGACAGAGCGCTTCATAAAAATAACTTATATTTGTACTTCTTACCTAAACACATTACAAATCGGAAAAGTCTGACTGCCATCATGGTGAGTTTCAAAATTGCTGAGTTATGAAATTGTTTGTTGGGTGTGGTTTTTGTGTTTTTACAGGGTAAAGTAATGTATATCATCCAGGTGAAGAGATAAAATGTGATGTTTATAGGAAATAAAAGTGATAATCACTCATGTTGACTCATTTTCTAGCATGGACTTCCAGTCAAAATGGCAACACTTTACAGAATTATTCATCTGTGTTTTAGCGATATGATTAAGTATCTATGGCATTTTCCTGCTTTTTACCAAATGCATACTTGGATATGTTACTGTATTTCGTATGCTTGAGATCAAATATTAAAACTATGATGTTTATTTCCATTTTCCTTTGAAGAAATATTTGGCTCTGGCTTTGCTGCTATGTGCTCTGCTCTCACTGTCAAATGCTCAGTGCAACAGAAGGAACCTGAAACCAGGTAAAAGAAAAGAAAAAAACAACACACAGACATACAGCATGCTTGTGGTATGTACACACAAGTTTTCTTCATCAGAACAATTTCACCAAGATTAGCACGTGATACTAAATTATGGCTGTGCTGAAAAATATTTAACAGCCCCTTTTCACACATAGGCATGACACACTGTCAGGATAATGTGGATAACACATGGCATGCAGTTGGATCTTCATGGAGAAACAGTCAATGCATGGACTGTACTTGCGAGGGATGTTGTGCTGGGTGATTACACAGATTACAACATTTTCATTTTTCAATGGGAATAAAATGTATTTATCTCTGTATTTACATATCCTGCTGTTAACTGTGTGTTTACTGTGTGACTGCAGGTATTCAACCCCCAGTCGGTTCCCTGACGACTGTGTGTCAGTGTTTGACTCAAAGGCATGTCAATACATAGTGCACAAGAAGAACGACCCCACCGTAGAATGCCCAATTTATGGTGCAGTAGGAAAGTGATGGGGTGATTTGGAAGCCTGATTTTTATTTTTTCTTGTTGTTGTTGTTGTTGAACTGCTGAGAGGGGGGGGGGGCAGGATACACTGCCTGTCATGTTGGTTGGAAATTGAAAATAAAATACTGCTACAAATGAAAATGAATAAATAAATAAACCATACATTTCTTCATGATTTACTCCTTTTTTGCACACCTTTGTGTCTATATACAAACTGGAGTTGTGCTGTATTTAGGAGTCAGAAGCGATTTTACAAAAAACACACAAAGACAAAATATCTCTACCTCTCCTGCTTAACTTTTTGCCATTATTTTTTTAATGTTTCTTGTGGGTCCCTTGTCTTTATAAAAGTGCAATACTAAATTGCTGGAGTATCCCTTTAACTCAATTAAAAGCTGACTATGAGTGCACTAGTAACAACATTACTGCATTACTAATGAAACATTAGTTACTGTTTTTATAGACCCAGAGTAAAGGGATGCATAAAACATACTTCACTATTATCTTACAATTACTCTTTAGAGGGCCCCTAAAGTAAAGTAGTTTCTCCTTCACGCTTGAAAGATGAGGGGGAATTGCAATCTGCAACTACACTGCTAAATTCCTAATTTATTCCACGATAAGTACTCAACATTTTGTGTCCCTTATTGTAAAGTGTTACCACATTTGCTGTGAAAGTACACAAGTAATGTGTGTTTCAAATTTAATGGCAATCCATCCAACAGTTGTTGAGACATGTCACATGATTAAATCACAGACGTCAACCTCATGGTGGCCCTAGAGGAAGAGTCAGAGGATAAGTAAGAACCATTAATAAACGTATACAATTTCATGGTGATCCACATAGTAGATGTTGAGACATTTCACTGAATAAGAGAAAACTGTGACCTGCTGGGAGTGTTTAATTAAAAGTCATTAAGATTTATTGAAGAATTTATTGGCAATCTATCAAAGTTAAGATAAGTCAGCCTTGACCAAATTGGTGGACCGATTGATTTCCATCTCTAGAGCCCTGCTGCTTGTCTGGCTTAACATAATAGGTTAAACATGTTGCAAAAGAGAGTATAGATTTACTCAGATTGTGGTATCAAACTAAACTTTTTTGAGAGTAAAATCATTTTTGTGTGCCAAATAAATTGATAATCATTTATTAAATGACCTATAGTGGCTCATCTGTGCTGAATACAAACACCATTTCACCCTGATTTACTGGAAGTTACACGCCAATAGGACAGATCACCCCTCCCCTCTTGTGTAATTCCAAAGGTTCCTGTCCAGTCAGACAGACTTTCCTATAAATATACAATCTATTTCATGTTCTTACTTGACTCCAAATCTGACAAGTCTGCTGTCATCATGGTGAGTTTTTATTGTTGTATGCAATGGAGTTTTATCCCAAAACAGCAGATATTTACTATTTCATATTGGTTTATTTTTTAATCATGAAATTCTCAAGAACAATGTTTTTCATTTTACAGATTGATAGAAGTGAAGTTCTTGTAAAAGGTCTTTAAATTAAAATGGATTGAATGCCTCCAACTGAGCACATATAAATCATTACTCTTAACCATTTAGAAATGTTCATAATACAGAGACTTGTTATTCATTTCGACAGCACACAACTAGCTTTTGGTCTAAATATATATATATATCTGTCGGTAATAAAATCTGCCTGTTACTTGATGGGGAGAAATGACAGGAAATCACTACACCCGATCAAGAAACAGTCCAGCATATAATTATGGTATGATTTACTACCCCATCTCTTACATGGGAATGGTGTTAGATTGTGATCGAGATATTGTTTTAAGATAGATTTGAAAATCTGTGAACCTTTCCTTTATAACTGTCTTCTTTGCTTCTCTGAAGAAGTATTTGGCTGTGAGTTTGCTGCTTTGTGTTCTACCATCACTTTCAAATGCAGCATGTTGGCGCATGAAATTGAGACCAGGTAAAAAAAAAAAAAAGGAACACCTACACACACACACACACACCCAAACACACACCATCTGTCTTCATTACAATAATATCACAATCTCACAATGTAGTGCTACATAATGATGGTACAGAAAGTTATTCACCAGTTGTTTTCCACCCATAGACACGACTCACTGTATGGACACTTCAGATAACACATGGCATGCTGTAGGGTCCGCATGGAGAAACAGTGAATGTTTGGACTGTAGTTGCGGTCAATTCGGACTTGAATGCTGCGATGGGTAAGTACACAGATCACATTCGATTTTCAACAGTAATCAAATTTATTTATACCTGTATTTACATATATGGTACTGTTAACTGTGTGATTGCAGGTATACAACACCCAGGCAGTTCCCTGACGACTGTGTGTCAGTGTTCGACTCAAAGGCATGTCAATACATTGTGCACAAGAAGGACGATCCCACCGTAGAATGCCCAATTCATTCTGCAGTAGGAAAGTAATGGAGCGGTCTGAAAGTCTGAAGTATTTTGTTTTTGAACTGGGTACAGAGAGAGGGGGGCATGCAGATGTGATCAGAATCAAAATCAGAATCAGAATCCCCTTTATTGGCCAGGTATGTGCACACATACAATGTACATACACAGAATAATCATAAATAAACAGGACAACAAGCTCAACAAACAGACATGAGCTACTATGTGCAGTAGACAGTAGTGCAAATATTAACGTGCAGGTATTTCTATGTACATGAGGTATGTGGATAAGACAGTATATACAGTATATAGAATATGCACAGCATGCGTAGATTTGATTGAATGATGGTATTTATGTTTAAAAAAAGAAACTGAATTTAAACAATGAAGAAAAATAAATGTATAGTAAGCACATGACCGAGCAGGAAGCACAGCATCCGGAACTTGAAAATAAAATACTACTACAAATAAATAACTAAATAAATCATACATCTCCTTATTATTCCTTTTTGCATACCTTTGTGCATATGTACAAACTGGAGTTGTGGTGTTTAAAAGATGGACGGTCTAACAAAAATCCTCTGCTATTTCAAATTTGACTATTACATTTTTTAATCGTCTTTATTGCTGGAGTACACCTTTAAAGTTCCTGTGTGTAACATCTATTGGCAAAAATGGAATATAATATTCATAGGTATGCTTTCATTAGAGTATAATCATCTGAAAATAGGAATTGTTTGTTAGCTTAGAATAAGCCGTTTTCTACAGTTCTTTTAACGTCTACGGAAGGCGACCCACAGCACATATGGCTCATTTTAAAGTAGCAAAAACAAAGCGATTCCTATATTCAAGTGATTATAGACTAATAAAAATATTATATTAGAGCTTCCTAAATGTTACTCACTAGACATTTGACTCAATTATAAAACTGACTTGTAATGCAACAACTTGTTGGAAGTGGTGGCCTAAAGGTTAGAGAAGCAAGCTTCGGACCAGGAGGTTGTCGGTTGGTTGGTTGTTGGTTCAATCCCTGGAGCAGCACATTGCCACCACTGAGATGCCCTTGAGCTACCACTCCAGTGGAGCTAACAGCAGAGCAGATGTTGGCCAACTTCCATGTATGTGTGCAACTGAGCACAAAAGAGAGGCTTCCTTGAACTTTCCCTGAATAAATAAAGATAAAAAAGTGATTAAAATGTATGATGTAAGAGTAAGAACCATTGATGTTTTACAATGTTACTGAATATTAAAATTCATCCGCTGGGGACCATGAATGTAACAAAATGTCTTGGCAATCCATCAAAGTTGAGATAAATCAGTCTGGACTAAAGTGGTGGACCAGTTGACCAACAGATTGATATTTCCATCACTAGAGCCCTGCTGCTAGCATGGCTTAACATAATAAGTTAAGCATTTTGCCAAAGAATGTAGGATGTTTTCATATCGTGGTATCAAACCAACCTCTGAGAATAAAACCATTTTGTTTTATGTAATGTGCCGAATAAATTAATAATCACTTGTTAGATGACCTATAGTGGCTCATCTGTGCCGAATACAAACACCATTTCACCCTAAGTTACAGGCAGATAGGACAGATCACTCTCCCTCTTGTTTAATTCCAAAGGTTCCTGTTCAGTCAGACAGACTTTCCTTTAAACATACAATCTATTCCATGTTCTTACTCGACTTCAAATTCTGATGCCATCATGGTGAGTTGTTATTGCTTAAATAATTTTTTCATTGAGTATTAGAGATGTTTACTATTTCATATTGGTGTATTTTTTAATCATGAAATTCTGAGCAATGATGTTTTAATTTTTCTAATTGATAGTGAAGTTTAACTTCACTATCAATTGCAATGAGTTGAATGCCTCTGACTGTGCACATATAAAATAATTAAGCTTTTTGGTTTAAATTTTGATTAGTAGATTTTTCTACCCTATCTCTTTCATAGGAATGGTGTTAGATTGTGATAGATAGTATTGTTTTAAGAAAATATGTGAACCTATATGTGAACCTCCTTTAACACTGTGATATTCTTTGTTTCTATGAAGAAATATTTGTCTCTGGCTTTGCTGCTTTGTGCTCTGCCGGCACTTTCAAATGCAGCATGTTTCAACTTTGGTATGAAATCAGGTAGGTAAACAAAAAATTTAAAATAATATGCATACACACACACACAAACATAACACACACACAAACTCACAATGTAGTGCCACATAACGATGGTACAGAAAGTTATTTACCAGCTGCTTTCCACCCATAGGCATGACTCACTGTATGGACCATGAGGATAACACATGGCATGCTGTAGGCTCCAAATGGAGAAACAGTCGATGTTGGGATTGTAGTTGCCTTCAACACAGTGTTGGGTGTTGCGATGGGTGAGTACAAAGATCACAACATCAGATTTTTTAAATAGAGAGAAAAATAATTCACCCCTGCGATATATATTCTACTGTTTCCTGTGTATTTGCAGGGTTGCAATCCCGGTAAACTTCCCTGTCAACTGTGTGAAAGTGTTTGACCCGGTGCTGTGTGAATACATAGTACACAAGAAGGACGACCCATCAGTACTCTGTCCAGTTCGTGATAGAAAAATGGGATGATGGAGTGTTGTAAGGGTCTGAAGTATTTTTTACCCTCAATCTGGAAAGAGAGAGGGGCATGCAGATGTGATCCCTCTCTGTCTTCTTGCCAGGAGAACACTGTTTTGTTGGTTAGAACACATAAGCAAGTGCAGAAACATGCAGAATTAGAAATAAAAATGCCATGCCACAAAAGAATCTATAAATAAATAACACATTTCTCATCTCAATCATGTTCAGCTTCTTGGGGAACACACATCTGACTGTTATATAGTGAGTCGAAGTAAAACTGTTCCAGAAATAAGAGAACCTTATTTAAAGTCCCGTAGACATTTGTGCACCACTTTCTAATAAGGTATAAATCACATACTTAGGTAGTACTTAACTAATGCATCACTCATGATTATTCAATTCATGAATGAATGCAGGATTTATTAAGAATTTCTGTTGCTCACTGTGACGACAGAGGCAGAGGGTCATCAGCAAACTGGACACATCTGAGG
>NW_023339718.1:8304868-8319436 GCF_004916995.1 Morone saxatilis
ATTCATACACAAGCACTCCATATACTTCTCCACTTTAATGCACTCCACTTACACCACTGATCCTACTGTTTCACATAAGACTATGTTCTTTCTATTAATTTTCGATTTGGTATTAACATGAAGATCAGTATCCCAATAAGAAATAGATTATTAAGTATAAACATGGGCGTTGCTTGTGTGCGCCTCCCGTCCGTGCTGCTTACCTCACTGCTCCGGTTTCTCGGTACATACTGCGCACTCATTCCCTCCTTGTACACTAAACTATGATTGTATGAGTCAACATCCATGACGAGCTGTGTGCCGTATACACACCTGAAGACGACTAATTATGCAAGTGAAGTGAACTTGAGCCAGTTGAGGAATGTGATTATTCAATCAACCCAGTATGAGGTATCGCTAGAAGACCTAACTAGACACTAGGGAGACTCTGCTGGGTCAGGACTATATCTCACGCTTGCCGCTCGCATTTCTCTTGATTACACAATAAAAGCCAATGGGTCTCATAATTTCATTGACCCTTATTTGCGATCCACTCGCAAATAAACCAAACTGATAATGGACACAATAGAGGCAAAATAATCACCGAGCATGTTCCCCAGGTACAATGCAACGCACCTCGGGCTGTTCAAACAATACAAAGGACACCAATACGACCAAAGCCAATCAAACTTAGTTGTTTATTGCCTAGGCTCCAACTTATGTTATGTGTTCGAGTCCCAGGCCAGAGAAAGAGCACTGCATATCATAGAAAAAAAACATAACGCACGGCAGGAAGTAAGAGGAATCGCATCTAATTAGTTGCATGAACAAATTAAATGTATGAAGTAACAAGAACGACGCCGCCCCGCCCGCGCGCGCGCGCCCCCCCCCCCCGCCCGCTCCCCTTTAATCCAGACGCACTATTGCTTCGCTAACAGGGTAGTTTTTAGCACTGTCTGACCATGCTATCTTACACACACATTCAGCCAGCAGACTGTTGTCATTGATCTAAAGGTCGATCAGCAGTCGGTTCCAACAGGAGCCCTCAAGCCATGGATACTCTGGAAGTAAAGACCTGGCTCTCGAAGAGCATCAAAACACAAATAAAAAAGGGACCTCAATTTTCCCTCCAAAACAGATTACCTTCAGTTACTTGTATCTGGTTCCTGGCAGGGAGAATCTTATAAGAACGAAGAAACGTAGACATAAGGTTAGGAGATTCGTTCAGTCAATTCAATTCAATTCAATTTATTTGTATAGGTAGCCAAATTCATCACCAGAAAGTCATCTCAGGACACTTTTCAAATAGAGCAGGTCTAGACCGAACCTCCTTTTAACAATTACAGAAACGCCAACCACTACGCCAACCATGATCAAGCAACTTGGCCGACGGGGGGCCAGGAAGAAAAACTGCCTGTGAAAAGGCAGAAAAAAACCCTAGGACAGACCCTTCGGCCTCCTAGGTTGGGTGGTCATCTGCCTTGAAGCAGTTGGGGTGAGAGAGAGAGAGAGAGAGACAGAGGGAGAGACGATACGACAGACCATGACGCAACAAACTACACCAATACACTTACACTAATGAACATGAAGAAGAAGAAGCCTTAATTTCTTAATCTTAAACTGTATAATTTTTATAACTTTCATCAAGTTATAATAAAAAGGCTATTATTAATTTATTATTCAGTAGATTCAGTTTGGTTCTGCTTAATTAACAGTATTCATGTCACAACATTTGCATTATTCCATTAAAGTGTTGGTTCAACATTCTGGTCATTCACCACTGTATCTATAATTAAAATTTAATTGTGATCATTTATTCTGATGAATTACTATGTGTTATTTAACTGTTATTTTTATCTGTTGTCAGTAAATAATCCCATATATTTTTGTAAATTGATGTTTTAATGAGTAAAAGAAAAATTAACACTGATTAAGACTCATGTCAAAATCATGAACATGTTTTTCAAAATGAGATTATTATTGTTAGCATGGTTTAATGTCTTATTTGAGCCTTTACTATTGTCTTCCAAATGATACATACAGTTTTTGCTTTATTTTCTGAAAATAAGGTTTAATTATATTATTATAGAATTCTACAGTATTATATGTTATAATATTGTCCCTCTTAAGAAAGACTGGATTGATATTTATTCCACAGAACAATATCAAGTTTGGCAATATGTTGACTTGTTTGTTACATGTTATGAATATGAGTGGGCGGTCCTTTGATGAGCTGGAGAAATACTTGTATTGAGAAGAAAGACAACTTCCAAATCTGAAACAAAATCAAATCTACCAAAACAGAAGTTTTGTTTACTTGCACCAGACCGTACTGGCAGGTGATTGCAGAGTGATAATCAAATACAAATATTTTTACACATATTGATTGTCTCAAAACGCAAACACAAAGCAATGTGCTGTTGTCTCAACCTTTTATATGCTCTGTGTCTGGAAACATTTATTCTTTCCACTGACTACTGCAGATAAATGTCATCAGCAGGGGTGGCTTACAGCATCAGCCAATTGGAACTTACCAGTGATGTAATTTTAAGGGACTTATGGGGATCACAGTTATGTAAATCACATATGATCAAGCATTAAATGAACTAAAGAGATATTTTCTCTACATATATGGGGATGTCCAGTGCTTCAAAAGTGCCTCCCTTAATGTAATCCAACACAACATCACAGCAAACTAAGCCTAAACAATACAATTAGAAAGGAGTTAACACCTCTTTGACGTATTTGCTCCGAAAACTGAACATGAGGTAGTATTTATTGCAGTGGTAGATTTGTACGATTCAGTCCACAGTATTAGAGGTCACTGAGTTTAGATTCATACATGTTTAGTGGCAAAGCAGCCACTGGTCACTTATCACCACCAGGTGGCAGGACAACCCAGCTGATTCTGGTGTTTCCACTGCATTGTCTTCATCACTGTCTTCCTCTCCAGAGAAAGAGAGACAGAGAGAAATAGAGAGAGAGACGGAGACAGAGAGAGAGAGAGAGAGACTTGAAAATACAAGAAGAGTTTTGCAAAGAGTTAGACAATCAGGGTCTGAGGATCTCTCTGTTGCATGGCCTTATCATTAACAAAAGCCAAGAGTGGGAGGTTGTGGAGCTCTTCTCATCTTTGTGCAGACCCATTGATGAGAGGGTCCCAACAACAGTGAGACCCACAACACTCATGCTTTCTCTCTCCCCTCTACTTCGACCTTTGAGTTACACCTACTGCCTTCCTTTGGATTATTGCTCTTTTAAATGCTGAAGGCGCCTGTGGAGGACTGAAAGAAGAATCTGCAAGGAGGATTAACTCTGCAGCTATTTTGTTTAACTTTAACTTTTTTGAAGTTGGTTTTATTCATCATCACCATCTGTATGAGATTTTCTTCAGCTGGAATAATGCCTTCGTGGTGGAGTAGAAGCTCCTGGTTTCCTGTGGTGTTTGGTGCTGCGCTGGTTGTTCTTACCGCTGGCAATGCTGGACCGAACCAGGACAGGAGGCAGGCTGGGTCCTCCTCATGCTTTGGAGGCTTTGATCTTTACTTTGTTTTGGACAAGTGAGTTACCTGACACATTGCTTGACACATTCAGAGGGGATGGATGAATAGGATGGTTTATGTTATCAAGTGAAAGTTATTCAGGTCAAAGTGTACGAGAAATATAGAAACAGCATATTATTTTTGAATTAGAATTGACTTCTGCATTTATCTCCAAGTTCAGCTTGACTTGAATATTTCAACTGTCTCTGCTGATGATCTTAAAAAATATGTCACATAATTATGCATAAAGTAAATATGCATTATTTTATGTTGCACCTGTGCTTCTCCCACCACGGTCTGCTAAAATGTTTTCATGATGTCATCCCCATTTCTGTTATCATTACGCCCCCTGGTGTCATGTCATGCTGAAAAATTGATGGCTGGACTGATGATGCATTGCTCTGATAGGCCTCGTTCTACATTTCAACTTGGCATTTGTCTACAGCTGGTAATGATTAGTGATGTGTTAGGTGTTCCCCCATTCATCCGACTGCTGCAGGCTGCAAAGACTATACGCAATGTAGCTTACTGTTGTGTTTGGTGTTCTTCTTAGTGCATAAATTACCTGTTAGATTTCCTCATCCTCTTGGAGTTCTAACGCACTCAGTGTATCTAAAGTAGGACACAGGATGTTTGGACCTCCTCAAAATCTTTTGGATACATTGGTCTTGATTTAGAAACAGTTCTGTTTCTAAATCAATGTTTATCTAACCTGGTTTTGGATGATCTCTGTTTTCTTTCATGTCATGCAGTCATGCAACATGGGCACGAGAAAGTCAGTCAGTAACATTTTTATGAGACATTATTTGGTTCCTTTAATTTCTTACATTTTTTGCAGTTATTTGGAGGATGCATGTGATGCATTACCATACTCTACAAATTTAGCAAGGTATTAAGCAATCTCATTAGCAAAGCCAGTCAAATGAAAACAGTTTAAGGTTCTCAAAGAGGGTCAGTGTCACACACAAGCTGTGTTTACCAGTGTTTAACTGGGACTTGAAGGCAAAGCACTTTATCTTGTAGATAAATATGCTCACAGTTCCTCTGGTATTGACAATTAACTTACCCAGACTGTTGCCTTTGGACTGTAACAGAGTACTACTTAAAACTACTTGTTTTTATTACTTTTTCTTTCTTTTTTTAACCACAAACCAAAATGTTTGCCAACTAACAACAACAAGCTGTTCATCTCCTCAGTTTAACAACAAATATATTTTTCAACTTATCATTTTTCTTATCTTGAAGACGGGATTGAAGGATTGCAGTCTGCCATCTCCCTCTCTGTAGCTCCAGAGATGGTGATGCATTTTCCAGTTGTCCTACAGTACACATCAGTGCCAACTCCAGGCAGACTGATGTTGCTCTGAGGGGAAATTAGGCAATTGTGTGTAATAGAGAGTATTTGTTAACGTGAGCCATGTTTTAACGACACAGATTTATATTACATGTGTGACGTGACAGAATTTATTGTCGGGCATCAATTCACTGCATTAGCTGTTCCTTTTCTTTTCTCCAGGTGGGATTGTAGCTGGCTTTGCTGCCTTTTAGCAGGGATGTCCTCCACTTGCACTTACTGTCCTCTTGCAGTATCGCTCTGATCTCTCTTCTCCTCTCTTCTGTGTGTCTGCTCTGCCCTTTCTCCATTACAACCAAATGTTCCAATGTTTCAGCCTGTTGGCTAGGCTGTTTGTGCTGGGACTTGTGTGATGGTAACAATGGAAAAATAGATGTTTTGAGAAATGATGCAGGGGAATGTGGGGTTATAAAAACACAGTTTAAATGAAAGACATTTTGATAAGCATCAACAATGATCCATGCAAGCTTGCAAAACTGCTCTCTATTAATCAGATACAACTGTGTATCTATAGATAATTAGATTAGATGACTCTACTGAAAAGCTTCTCTCCTCCTAATTCTTTAATCCCTTTATCTTTATTTCCAAACAACAACAGAGCAGGATACAGAAGACTTTGTGGCTGTTGCTATACAATCCAATAAACATCAAGTAAAAATGTGCACCAGCCCAGTTTGGAGTTCATTAGCAAAGAGGAAACATAGTTCAAGATGTTTAACATCCACACTGACCTAGTTCTGATCATAGAGTTGGTTGGATGGAGGCTTAATGAGGGTACATTTAATTGAAGGTGCATTATAAAGATGTAAACACTAATCTGAGGAGTACAGCATCATTGTGTTCTCACCAGCAGTGCTTCCCAAAGCATTTACTCATGCAGAACTATTCTGCAGGCTCTCGCTATTTTCCCTTTCCCTTTAGAGATTATTCAGTGGAATGATTACTGACCTTCTGGTTGCAAGGGTGTTGCGGGCAAAGATTCAAAATGACTACTTGAGACACAAAACTACTACAAAGGCATGCAAAATGACAACAAAGAGATTCAAAAGGTCCACAAAAAGACCCAAAATGACTCTTTGTGGACATTTTGAACAACTACAAAGAGATGCTTAACAACTACAAAGAAATACGAAACCACTACAAAGTGACATAAAGCAACTACATAGAGATGCAAAACAAGGATGTATAAGAATGGCTACTGTTCGTACGGCTCACAGTCTTCATTGTTAATCTATGGACAGTTATACCTAAATCTTGGGGTTCCATGAGAACCACAGTTAAGATACAGTGGTTGAAAAACACATCCGCACATTAATTTTGCTTTTCTCTTCTCAGATCCGGGAGTGTGCAGAATCACTGGAATGAAATCTACCACTTTGTTGAACATCTAGCTCATAAATTCATAAGGTAGAAAAAAAGAAAATCCTAATTGTGTCATGAGGTGCGCGACGAAAAACATGTAACATGAAATGATTAACAGAGAATACTTTTCTCTTCTGCTTACCCCAGTCCACAGTTGCGGATGTCCTTCATTGTGTTTTCCACTGAGGGACGGATCTTGATGAGCCTGACAGAAGACAGGTGGGTGAAGATCCCCCTCAAAACTGCTTTTAATCCCTTGCTTTTCTATCATCCATCTGAAAGGAATGAGTGTAATACCAGATTTGGACACAGGTCACACACAGTTATGATCCCTCTGAATTTTTATGACCAAGAAGCGATTCCAGACAGATACTTTCCTTCACTGTGATCTGTCTGTAGTGTCCTCGGTCTGGACAACTACTTCATGGTGTAGTTTTTGACACATTGTGGGAAGATTATGTGTCTAATCCTTCCTCAGCAGAGTGTCTCAGCAGCCACAAAATATTTTCACTTTTTCACTGCTTCCCTCGTGTCTTATTCTGCAAAGGGCTCATTTCCGGTTTATCTGCGTGACAGTTTCTCGAGCCAATACACACCAATACTGTTTCAATTCATTCATCTGTTACACACGCTAATATTTTCTGCAAATGCTGCCCTTATGGAAACTATTATCTTGTTACCACGCCTCACGGTGTCTGGCTTTAGTCTAAAGTGTGTTCACAAATGAATCTGACAAAATAAATATTTTCAGTTAGATTGGATTATCAACAATGTGGATTACCTCGTCATCTGTATGTCTGCTCAGGGAACGCATTCGCAAAGGTCTGGAGGAGCTCCACGGAGTACTTCCTGGGGGAGACACCTTCATGCATGAGGGCATCCTGAGGGTGAGCAGTCTCAGTGCAGTGCATGTCCAACTCCAAGATGGCATCTGCTTTATCTCTGCTCTGTCTCCAGAACAAACACCACATGGTCCAGAAAAGCTAAATGGCCATTGTGTTAGAGCATGGAGGAGTTCCTTTATTCACTGCTTGCTACCAGATAGACAGTCTACTGATTCAAACCATCTTATCTTTTTTCACAGGCCAGTGAGCAGATATACTATGGAAACACTGAAGGTGTGTATACATTTCCTTATGCAGTAAAAATTTCTTTAATGTAGGGTAAGCCAAATTTGACTTTCCCAAGATACCTGTGGTTAAGTTTGGGGGGGCAAAACTATAAAATGCTTCTGCTCTGTTTTACCACTTCATGATTCAAATTATATAACCTACTCACAGCAAATATGTAAACATGAATGCAGGTTTTTGAATTGACTTAATATCACATATGTCAGAAGTGACATAAACTTAATTGCGTTAAAGCTCCAGTGTGATAGGATTCAGTGGCATTTATAGATCCTTCTAATTAGAACAAACTGGCCCTTTAAGTTAGATTTGCTCCTTGATTTGGAATTACTTGGAATTGAAATTAGAGCTATCGAGCTAGTGATTTGATTTTGCCTTGCTACAAAACGGATGATGTTGCATGGTTATTTGCAATGGATGGAAGAGTTAGCGTAAGAGTGTGAAATTACAGCAGAGGTTGAACAAATTCTTTCTGTCCTGCAGGTTATCGCACTGCCAGTGTCATTATAGCTCTGACAGACGGAGAGCTGCACGAGGATCTCTTCTACTATGCTGAGAGGGAGGTAAGAGAGATAAAGAGAGGTTAAATGGGTCACACAAATTATAACCAGATGAAACATATGACTAAGCATGTGATGGATCAGATCAAACACTGCACCCCTATACATCACCACTTTGATCCTCTTCCTCTGTCTGGAAAAATGGCGTCAGAGCGTCTGTCAGATTTATACATCCGAGCCCAGTCAGTCTCCTCACATCTGTGCTGGAATCTAATGATTTATTTGCTCCTCAGACCATTTAGTCGCTACAGGTAGAGGCGTGCAAAATCTGCATAATCAGCTTTGAGTGGCCTCAGACACACGTTGACGGCAGGGATGAAGTGGGGCTGATGTTCACAGAAGCTGGAAATGTTTCTCTTGACAGCTGTGGGTTGTCATTTAGTGTCAACACCAAAATCCACAGGCATTATTACTTGGAAATGAAGTGTTTGGCTTGTGTGTTCAATTTAGTGATGAGGCATCTATTCGACATTTATATTGTTATGATATTGTTATGATTATGATGTCTGAATAATGTTATTCACTTGGAAAATGGTGTTGCCCAATTTTTTGTAAAATCTTGTTAGAGGCCGTACAAACAAGAACCTTTTTTCGACAGTGTTTTGGATGATGTTATGAAATGCAGCGGTGTAATTGAATCCAGGTGCTGAGCTTCTTCCTGTTTTTGCTGTGAATCTGTGCATACCTGACAGGCCAATCGCTCCCGAAGTCTGGGTGCCTCAGTTTACTGTGTGGGGGTGAAGGACTTCAATGAGACACAGGTGCCTATTTTTCACTAAGTTTCAGTCTTTACCTTAATGTCTCATGTCAATGTCTAAGCTTCAGAGAGTGAAATGGTAGTAAGATTGTGAATAAATATGTGTGCAGTTACTTGTGATAGTAATAACTTGTTTCCTCTCTAGCTGGCAAAGATTGCTGATAGTAAGGACCACGTCTTCCCTGTGAATGATGGATTTGAAGCCTTGCAGGGGGTCATTGACTCGGTAAGCATTTCAGTTCTGCCTACAAACGTGTTCAGATATCACCAATACTACCACTGAGGACTGAACATGATACTTTCAGTAATGTGTCTTAGAGGTCCACAGGAAATCATCTTGCTTTAATGGACTTCATGTAATCTTTCCCATCACATCTTCTTTAATCCGTCAACACGCTGATGAAATAGCACACAGGAAACAGAGGAAAACAGGTTTAAAGCACGCTAAGTTATTCCATCCATGGAGCCTGGCCAGTGACAGAATTCCAGGAAAACCTGCCACAACTGTGACTTTCCTGCTTTTGATCATCACAGCTGACATCTGGCCAAACATGATCGAAGTGTGTGCCGTATCCCTTAAGACCCACCTCACTGGTGTTGATTTCATTCTTTGTATTTTCTAACTCGATGAATGAAAAATTAATGTTTGTCGTGAAGGGTCACTGGGATACAAGGTTTGTCGAGTAGAGTTAAAGGTCAGGCAGCTGACTGTCATCTGGAGCAAATTAACAGTGAAAGCTGTTGCTCCTTATTCTTATGAGTGGGGCAGTAGGCCATGAATCAGTCTCCTTCGTCTTCAGGGTTTCAGTTGAGAGCAGCAGGTACAGACACATCTGCAGAGCACAGATGGAGACTTGAAGGTCTCAGTGGCCGCAGTGGCAAAAAGGTTAATTAATTGGCACATAAAAGTCATTGGCTGTGGCTAAAACTAGTCTAAAAGAGAAGACAAGATAGAGAAGATACTATTGTATCATTGCACTGTATCAGATAACAGCACTACAATATTGTCCTCAAATAGTAATGCTAATGGTAAAATTCTTGTGTTTGAGAATGCTCCAACATTTGATATTTGCTGGCTGGCTGCTGAAAAGTGTTGCCTTCCTGTTCATCTCCTCAGATCCTGAAGAAGTCCTGTATTGAGATCCTGGCAGCAGAGCCCTCTAGTATCTGTGCAGGAGGTAAGACAAGGACGATTTACCTCCCATTCATCCTCATCAGGTGACTTCATTAATGAAATCAGACTTAGTTTTCCTACACGATTTAACCCTTGTTAACATGCTGTTGTGTAAATACATTTATAATTTTATTTTTTTTATAACAAATTGGGCTTGCACATTTGATGAAGATGACAACAATTATCATTAAACATTTTTATTACACCAAACAAGGAGGTTATTTTGGCTACACATTAACAAATATCTGCCTAAAAGTCAGTACAGACAAAGAAATGTAGATTGTATCAATTGTATTATATATATATATGTATTGTATATACTGAAACATGTCATAGGTTCAAAATCCAGTTTATAAGCAGTTTTCATAACAGGAGGAAAAGTCATGAATCAGTTTGATAAAACAATATTAAATGATAAAAGCTGTTAAAGAACAAACAGGATATTAAGGTTAATAATGACATTATGCCAACTACAGCTACAGTATTTTGACAAAAATTAGTAATTTTTTTTTGTGGCATATTTCCAACAACAAAATCACTAAACGCATTTCAAGGAATTTTCGTAACACTGTGGCGAGTCAACAGTGGTTGTTGACATGATGTACTAACACGATGAGACATTTGGGTGTTACTTTGTTACTTTACTTTTTTACATAAATCAAATTCATGGTAAATTTATTTTAAATTCTTGCGGTGACGTTTGTGTCTCTCCTCTCCTCAATCAGAGACCTTCCAAGTGGTGGTGAGAGGAAATGGATTTCTCCACGCCCGCAATATCGATAAGGTTCTGTGCAGCTTCCGCATCAACGACACCGTTACTAAGAGTGAGTGAAACATCACCGAGCATCTCCTCGCCATCTCGGATTAACTGCATGCAGTGTTTCATCACACATGAGAGTACACATTGACTCAGAGCATCAAAGCTGATTGCTCGGTTAATTTACAATAAACACAGCCGGAATACACAGATGAGTGAGCAGCTCATTGTAAAATACATCTAAATTCCCAAAAGTCAAACACAAAGTCCAGCCACACAGCTGGAGTCCTCTGTGATCAAACAAGGAGTCATGCTGGTGTTACTGGTATCATGGCTTTTTGTTTTAAGCAACACATTGGGTAATTTTACAGCCTGGAAAGGAGCCAGAAACAAGAGATAAAGGAGAACGAGTACCACACACGAGGCAGAAGGTGGAAAAAGGCCTTAAGGATACAACTAGTTTCCCCACGGTCGTTACTGGTGGCTTACTGTAAAACCACTTCCTACCAGGCATGCCACAATAGCTGCAGGAGGTGCTGGTCTAATTACAAAGCAAGATATTCATCAGAACTGAAGCACAAACAAAAGATCTACTCCTTTGAGTGAGAATTGGCTGTTTCTGTTTCTTTTTAGCTCATGTCAGTCCTTCTCCATGTCTCAGTCAGTCAGCTGCAGATCATCATCTTCCATATACTCTATATAGGAATAGGAATGTATTATGGGAATATTTCCTGCCGTCAACTCTCTTTGAAGTTGCTTCTATCTATGTGGTCTGTCTTGGAGTTTAGTGACATGTTGCATGATGGTTAAACATATTTTCTGCTTTCTCATGTATGTACTATATATAGCATGCATTATAGCACACATGCAGTACTTTTTAGCTATCCTGAGAGACTTTACTTTAATGGTGGTGATTTTGGTGATCAACATCATGCTCTTTAAATCCAATTTTTCCAAGAAAGTACAAAAAAAGTCCTTTAACTATTAATCAAACGTTAATTTCTCAGAATCATAATTGTTTCTGCGTCATACAACATCCGACTTCCTGCAGACAAACAGCGGACATGGAAACAATTTGAGTAAAATAATCTCCTTATGACAATCCCATTATACTTGTATACTCCTCCAGATACATCCACCTCTCTAGATTGTTTACACACAATCCTCTGGAACTTGTTTACCTCACATCGGGGGTTAACTTTAAAAAATAATGAGGCCAGGGTTAGCTTGCTTGGAGATGAATATGTGATTGCCTATAAGGAAAACCATTTCTCTTCTCTTGAATACATCTTGCCCTCAGCAACTCCCCCGCTCCAGCCCTCTGCATTCTTTGCAAATATGGTGAAATTGTATAAAGGAAACCAGCAATATGTACCTGCATGTGTTGAGCAGATGAATAGATGTTTGAGTTTGTGTCTCCAGGAAAAAGTAGCAGCAAATACAGTCAGACAGGCTGGGATTTGGCAGAGCCTGAGCTAACCATTGTTCCGGTGACAGATGTTGCAACTTTGGAGCCATCAATGGCAATCCAATATTGAACTGTGTGAATGATGGGAAACAAGACTTTAAAGAAATGTTTCAACTTTTTGGGATTAATTTGCTTTCTTGCCGAGAGTAAGATGGGAAGATCGACACCACTCTATTGAAGCTACAGCCAGCAGCTGGTTAGCTTAGCTTAGCATAAAGACTGAAACCAAGGATAACAGCTTGAATAGCTATTTCCAATGGTGACTAAATCTCCCTACAACTCGAAAACTCACTCATTATCACGTTATATGTAATTTGTTTAATCCGTACAACAACTAAAATGTAAAAAAAAAAAAAAACATAATATTTTTTTCCGTCTCCTCTCACGGTGATGACAACACTCCAGGAAATAGTCTGGCACATAAAAACGTTTAACAGATTAAAGAAATGTACCGAAATATTCACATTATTTTTCATCTGTGAAATTTTTTCACTTGCCTTTCAGGGCTTCTGTGCAGCAGGATGTAACATGAGTTATTATTATTGTCTTTATGCTTTCCTAAGCTCTCCAGGTTATAGCTTCATATTTACAGAGGTATTGAAAGTGAATTAGTGTATTTTCCAGATACTTGAATTATTCCTTCAAATACAATTTAAGCTAAATATGATAAATTCAAGTACTTCATGTAAATTAATTCAACAACTCAAACATGCTGCTGTGTCCCCATAGTCTACTTAAATTGACCTTACTGACAGTCCGTCCCAATAAATAGTCTCTCAAAGGTTGTACTTCTACCATCATTTTAAGCAATAATTCCAAATAATTTACTGGTTAAAATTGAAGTCTGGGCACTTGTCGGCACCGCACAGTAAAACATGACCTCTCTCGGTGCTTGGGGAGTAAACAGTCCAATAAAACATCATGACATGAACTCAGGATGTTTGCCAGCATCTTTATCCTCGGGGGATTTAAACAGTGGAATCCTGCAGAATCAGGTCCTGTCAGCTCTTTACTGGACTTTGCCGTAATTTGTCATTTATAAGGCTCTCAGTCCTTTTCGTCTTGCTTTAATAGTGTAAGGCCAATCTGAGTGCAAGGTGTGGTGCGGAGATGAACGCTGAGCAGGATCATATCTGGGCCAGTTTGTATTGGCGTGGAGCTGTTTTTGGCAGAGCTGCTCCCCCCCTCCCCTCCACCCTGCATGGTTTTCTAGAGAGGAGCAGCCGCGACCCATGCGGCTGCTTGTGTTGATTTCCTCAGTTCTGGGGTATGCTCTCCCCCTGCCAGGATAAACAGACAGGCTTGGGCGACGATGCTCATTGGAGCCACTCTCCTAAAAGCCAGCTGGACAAGGAGAGGACCTACATTTGCCTGAAAAACAAAAGCTGTGCTGAAATAGTGGTGTTTCTGAGAGGGATACAGATGTCTTCATACAGTAGACAACAAAGCACTTGTTTTGAGGAATCGCTCCTCTCAGACGGTTTGTTAATCGAGTTGCAGTGAAAGATGTGACATCATTTCACTTCTGTGAACATGTGCATAGTTTCCCCTCTCTTATTGAATTAAAATGCAGTCATGCAGCGTTATTCAGTCAATAAACTAATCTCACTGTAATCAGGCTGAAGAATGACATAATTTAAAAGGTGATTCAGGTCATGGTTTGTGGGTAAAACCTCCTGGTTCGGGAGCTTTATGTAACAGTGAATGCTACTGACTGTTAACACAAGACAAAGACTGGAATGTTTGGCTGATTCTCTGTTTTTCATGACCCTCTTTTCCTCTTCTTCACTAGTGGTGAAGCCTTTGATTGTGGAAGATACATATCTTCTCTGCCCTGCACCAATACTTCAAGATGAGGGAATGTAAGTCCTGTAATTTATTTCAATAAATGTGAGGTTTCATATGACACCATCTACTCTAAGGCACCACATGAATGACAGCCGAGATATTTTTCTTTTTCCTTTCCAGGGCAGCAAACCTTTATGTTAGTATGAACGAAGGTCTTAGTTTCATCTCCAGTTCGGTCACCATTACCACTGTGGGCTGTGTGAGTACAATATAAGCATTTGGCTTCAAAGCTGTATTATTTTGGGTAATGGTGCTTTTCAACTGCAAAAAAAAAAAAAAAAACAGGCTAGCACTACTAAGAGATAACTAACCAGTACAATTAATACAAACAGTGCGATACAAACTTAAGAAGATGTCTAAATGATGGATGCAGATTAATTAAAGTATTTCAGCAACAGCAAGAATCACAGTCCTTAAGTAGTGATTCCATGGAAGATAAAACCAAAAGAGCCTCTTTACAGCACAACGCATTAAGCCTAGAGAAGTGGTTTACATCTTTTTAGTGCTCTGCACATTCAGGCAGTGTGTGTTGACTTGTTTGTCTCTGTCACAGTCTGATGGGACCATCCTGGCCATAGCTCTTCTCATCCTGATGCTGCTCCTGGTCTTGGCTCTCCTCTGGTGGTTCTGGCCTCTCTGC
>NW_023339718.1:8319603-8329352 GCF_004916995.1 Morone saxatilis
AGATAGATAGATAGATAGATCTTTGCACAGATGGCTTTAAAGACTTTTGGAATGCACTCATATTGCTTGCGGACTATAAGACAGAGAGAAATGTGTTTTCCAGGTCTGTCTCATCTGGTTAACACCCCCAAAGGAATCTCATTAACCTAAACAACATTCCCATAGTGAAAAGGTTAGGGTCTATGAGCCAGTACGAGCATTTGGCCCTTTTGGATCCCTGCACTGAATTTAGTCCACAACCAGGAGAGGTCAAGGCCATCGGGTGAACGCGTGTTGAAGTAATTATGCGGCTGTTGAAATAATTAGTGAGACTCAGAGGTCACCTACTGTGACCTCTGAGTCTCACCTTTTAGTATATTCACTGGAAGACATAAACTGGTAATGCTTAACAATCTCTTCCATCAGTAATGGGGCTGAATCATTTGAATGCCAGCTAGTGGTGTGGAAACAAAAGCTCAAATAGGCTTTTTTTGGTTGAGAGTTTTAGAAGCAAGATAACTCACCAGGAATAAAAAAGAAAGTATATTTATGACATTCATCTGCTCTGGATACAGCAACAAGAGGAAAAACATGTATGTGCCATTATTTAGGCAGTGGTCGAACTGCCAGCATCACAACATTTCAACAAACTCTGCTGTTACCAGCCACTCTTTGTCAAAAAATCTGTATTTCTCCTTCCAAATGAAGAGCGCAGTGTCTCTTCAAAATCAACTCCAATGTTTCCAGCACTGGAAACAGGAGAGCTGAGAATTGCCAGAGAGAGATGTCAGCTTTTACAACATGGCTTTCCCTCCCTTTACTTTTTCTGTTCTTGTCCATTAAGTTGCAAATTCAAGTCTGTGCAGCGCGTGTGTTTAGGAAAGCGATGCTGGGTTACCATGGGAAATCGTTTTGTGTTCCAGGATTTGGAGAAGCAAGGGGAAAATGACAAATACGAATCAGAATCACTTAATTGGCCAAGTGCATTTAATGTAGAAAGAAACTGTCTTTATTACGCTGTTGAAAAAACACCCTAACAACTCATGTGGTGACATACATATGAGAAAAGACACAAGGCATAAGACATAGACTAAACTGTACACTCAGCTGTGCAACATACTCTGAAAATGAACTACATGGATAAAAAGTAATAATCAGATAAATAGGAGAAACAAAAGTATATAAATACTATCAAATTTTATGGATAACATTGCTTCATACAGAAAATAATACAGTATTTATGAGCCTGTTACTCTTCCCTTCTCTTAATCAACAACTTCAGGCCAAAAAATCTGGAGAGCAGATTTCTAGGTCAGTGCATTGCTCTTGTAAAGTAGTAGAGAATTGCAGGAAAAAACAATTCCTCAACCATGTGTTGTTGTGTAACCATCTTGTTGCGCACAGAGAACACGTTGCTTTGACATGCAGATTATATAAAAATCTATTTTGATACACATGTTTGTGACTTTTGTTGCCACCTTCCCCCCTTTTCCTCTCATGCAATCTTTTTCTTCCCCCTCATAGATCATCCATGAGCCCCCACCGCCGCCTGTGGAGGACAGTTCGGTAGGAGCTGCACCGGTCTACATTTGATCTGTTTCTTATGGCTAAAAAAAAAAAAAAACAGCTCATTATTTAGGTTTCAGACAACTGCCAGTGTTTGTGTAATTATTCAAGTTTATTTGGAGATTTTAAACCTCAATGACCATGCAGGTTCATTCACTCGCCTCCTGGCATAAAACTCTGAGTTCACTCATTTAGTGATTCATCAAATGCAGTGTTGGTTAACGCCCTCTTAGATGAACGATGAAGTCCTGACTTCTACTGTTTTTTTCCCCTTTCCTGTTTTAAAGAGGACAATTTTTGTTTTCAAGACTTCTATTCATCTTTTTCAAATCACTTCCTCTGGGGTTCTTTTTGATCTTCATGGAATATGATGTTAAATTAAACTCACTAATTTCACATAGATTTGATCAACAAATTTATGTTATTAAAATACACTGTGATGGCCTAAAATCACATTGCAATAACAGCAAGCAAACATGCGACTGTGGCACGCATCAGGCAGCATTTATTTGCACCAATTAAACTGGAAATTAGGTTTAATTGGTGAATTTATTCCAGAAACTGTCTCCAATGACAACTGTGGCCTCAAAGACAACTTTCAGCCTTCATTTTGGCTTCCTCTGTCTGACATCCTGGTAGATTATGAGTCAGACAGGGTGTATTAAAGAGCTCAAACATCACAAGGTTTGGCCAGTGGGCTTTGTAATTTCCTCTGATCTGACAACCAGCACAGAGGGGACAAAATAGCTGTTGGGTTTGGAGTGGGGAGGGCAGATAGAGAGGTATTTACTTGCCTGGTGACCAGTAAGAGGGCATTTACAGTAGCTCCTATGTGTTTATTTGGTATGTATACATTTATATAAAGACAGGGAAAAGTGAATTTACCCTTTTTTTGTCCCTTATCTCGTTATCCTGATTCATAAACAATCAGAATAAACTACCTACCTTCTGTTACTCTCCCACAGGATGATGAAGACTTTGAAGCCCCTAAGAAAAAATGGCCAACTGTAGATGCCTCCTACTACGGAGGAAGAGGGGTTGGGGGAATTAAAAGGATGGAGGTGAGATCAAAGAAATCTCTGTTTTGTTAATTAAGGGGCTTGAAAGCAATCTGCTAAGATATTACAGGCTTACAGGTTGGTGAAAAGGCATCTCTAACTAAGGACGTTTGATTGATTTAAGATGATAATACTTCCAGAAAGTTCAAATAACAGTTAAGCTTTCAGCCAAACTCACTTTAATTGCAACTACACTGAAGCATCTCTATGTATTTCAGGTCTGACAGATTCACTATTTCCTGACCATCTTCCTCCTCATTTACCAATGATGTAAAACATTTAAGGTAGTGTGTGGCACCTTCTTAAAACTCTCCATACTATTAGGTTCGCTGGGGTGAAAAAGGCTCCACCGAAGAAGGAGCAAAGCTGGAAAAGGCCAAAAATGCCAAAGTGAAGATGCCCGAGCAGGAGTATATGCCGCCACCCATGCGAGTTCTCAACAACGGCATGCACAAACCCCCAGGGCCCCGAAAGTGGTACTCACCCATCAAGGTATCAAACAAAAGCAGGCAGGAGGAAACTGTCAGGGGAATGTGTTCGGCCTGCAGATGCTCTTTCAAGTCTCATTGTTGACAACAGCTACAAATGGAAAACATATAGGAATTATGAGTTTCAACTGTCCAATGTACAACATGAGAAATGGTGGAGGATTTGTGAGTTATTTGTTCAACAAGTGTGTGAATATAGCTGAGCTTACATTTAATTAATAAAAGCATTCATGATTGTTAAATAGCTCTGCTGGGACAAATGCTTTCTTCAGCTGTTAGCATGTGTACAGCAAGAAACAACATCTGTTACAAATTACTCCATGTTAATCTGGCTAAGGATATGTAACTAATAGCATTATTAAAATGTTGTAGTGAAAGTAGCATGAGATGTGTTAAGGTAATAATGCTTAGGTGACTACTGGCACACAGTCCCTTCCTCCAGGGCCAGCATGGGGTTAAAGGAGTCATTCCGAAGCCTTCCCAGTCAGCAGGGGATTGCTAATAGAAACCAGACTCCTGTTGGACTGACCTCCAGGGAGCAGGGCTGCACAGCCAGCAGTTTTGTGAAGAAAAACAGCTGCATTTTCTGCCCTTATCCTCAAAGTATTTGCTGTTTAAAAAGTATGAAGAGTCAGTTCACAATAAACTGAAACCATTTCAGTTTGTCACTGTGAAGAGGCTGTAGGAATTGGATAATACTTACTGGTCATTTAATTGCAGCTCGAGTTAGTGTGGAATGGAACCAGAAAGCTGATGAAGTTTTTGACAGTTGTTTTTCCCTAAATAATAAATGTAATTTAAGATTATTGTATTGGTTTTTGATTTCTTCTCTGTTTCCACAGAGCAAACTGGATGCATTGTGGGTGCTTTTAAGAAAAGGCTACGACCGTGTGTCTGTAATGAGACCTCACCCAGGTGACAAGGTAAGAATAACTCAGGTTGGCATTAAACCATTAATAAGACTGTATTTTACCGACTCACGTAATGCCTTGGCTGTGTGTTAGCGTTTGGCAAAAGAAGACATTTTTTTTGTATCTGAAAATGTTGAGAAAATGAACCAGCTGTGAGCAATGAAGTGTGCGCAGAGAGACTCATGGGAAAACTTGTGGTGAGTTGGGATTTAGACTGCAGTGTCTGGCTACAGTACACTGCGATGTAAAGCCGTCTGGGGAAGTCATTATAAAAAGGCAAATGTAATTCCTCAAAGGCCAGCTGTAGTGGGGGGATAACAGTGTGATGACCTCTACTGTTGGCAGCTGACATGTAGTCTGAGACTGTGGGATCTACAAGTGTTGAAAAAATTAGGAAGTCAAGTCTGAGGGTTTGTTTATAATAATCCATCGCCTGCATGAATTTATGTAATGCTTCATCTTTGCCTCAGTAAGAAATGTTAATCTAAGAGCAGCCATTAGCCTAAAAGTTAGAGAAGATCTTCAGAAATTTAAAAGTATATCTAAGTAATTTAGCATATTTTTTAGTCAAGGTTACTTTACTGTTTTGTGTAATTTAAAGTATAATAAGCCAGCTTTTATTGTGAATGTACAATCCAGAGAGTGATGCCTGCTGTTAAAAACAAGCCTTTGTATATAGTCTGGAGAAGAGCTGGTCCTATTATTTTTATAGTTCTATAGGGTGGCACACAGCTGTTTTGACACTCAAGTCTTATATATATACCATAGTATAATATATAGCTGAAATGGGAGGATGAAACAATGCTCATGTGGCCATGACTGGGGGATGTCATCATTGTCAAGCACTGCTGTTTCAACCCAAAGGAACGCAAGTAGAGAAAGAATAACAGGGGCCCAGTTTCCAGCAATAAAATGTGTTGTATTTGAAGCTGTGAATCATATGTGATATGATGCAACAAGCTGACAGAATGCCATGCAATCAAACAGTGTTTTAAGTCTGACGGTTCATTTTAAAGCATTTTATTGGACTAGCTGACATCACATCTGACTAACAGAAAATCAGATATTATACAGCCACAGTGCTTAAACACAATGACACACTTACACACTACACACATGGATTCTACAAATATAGTATTATGAAGTATCTGGAGTAAAGGCAGCCTCAAATTCAGCCTATAAAATCTGGAATTGAGAATCAGAACGGGATTCAATCTGCTTTCAGGACATTTTGTGTTTTATTGCAGTTCAAAAGGAATGCATTGAGGAAGTTGCAGAGTAATGCGACTAAAGATTGATTAAACTTTCTCCAACAAGCAGACACAATTATTGACATTAAAAGTATAAAACAGACTGAGCTGAGTTTAAGACACATAAGCTCTGTTATCCACAAATGCTTTTAGACAGCATAAAAGCCTTTACCTTCAGTTGATCTCTACAGCAGCAGGTACATTTGGATAGCGCTGTGTAGCCTTTATGCACACTGTAGAAATGGTCAGTCTTTGTAAATGATGAATGAAGTAAATGTTTTTGAAAAAGCTTCTCTCTCACCAAAACTTGTGTGCACACGATAAGAATATATCTTGCAGGATTTTGTAGATTTGACTAGAGATATGCATATGGATATTAATCCAAACCTTTTATATTTGCACATTGTGGTGACTTTTAGTATCTCCACAACCTAAAATGTGCATCACACCTTACATTAGGCACCTTCTCATTAGCATAAGTAAAAATGATATAGCCCTTATTGGCTGTGAAAAACTTCCTTAGATTTACAAAATATTATACAAAGGACTGAATACACCATGGATTTAATCCTGTAGAGATATTGACGTAGATATTTGCTTTTGTGACCAAAAAAACATCATTGTCCATCGTGTGCAGATGGAAATTTGTCTTTGCTGTGGCTCACACAGGTATACATATAATAAAATTTCACATTCTGAAAAAGGGACACCAACAGCACACATTTATTAGTGAGAGGAAGATTATTAGTAAATAAAAAAATTTACCCACATAACACAGGCAAAGAAAGACACTGAAAAGCAGAGACAGAAAGAGAAATTTAGAAAAACACCACAGTTCTTGGAGGTGAAAGAAGAAAGAAAGGGAAGGAACTCACAGGACAAAGATTAAAAAGAGAAGGACTTGAAAGCATGTGTCCGTTAAATGTCAAGTAGAGAAGGACGATAAGGCCATGGGAGGAAGAAAAGAAGACTTAAAAAAATAAATTTTGGAGCCTCTACTGTGCAGTAAAAAATAAGTCTGAAGTGCAAAGCGTAAGAGAGGACTTCCTCAAGACTCGCTCATTCTGGGAGGTGAAGGAGAAGGGGAGCGCTCACCAAGACGAAGATAACTTGAAAAAGGAGGACATGAGCATCTTAAATGAGATCTTCTTGAAGAAAAATTAACTCCTCCCAGAGGAAAACAAGTTTCCACAGGAAATCCAATAAATCCATAAATCCAATGGTCTTGAAGGCAGAGCAGGAGAACTTGGAGCAGGACACAGAAAGGAGATGAGAACGAGAACTGACCAGTCCAAGGAGCAGGAGGAGGAGAAGGCTAGTCCCAAGGCCTACTAAATGAACTTCGGCATGTTCAACCAATGATTAATGAACATAAGAACGAGTTTTAATCCCAGAAGAATGAGGATGAACTTGGATAGCTGAAGACAAATTAGGGTTGTCTTGTTCTGTGCAACAACAACATCATCAGGAAGATGAGGTCAGAGAAAGAAATGGCAGACATCCTTAATGCAACTATTGGGGACTTAAAATACAGGTTCAAGAGAGAGAGAGAGACGCACAGCAAGTTTAAGGGATAAAATGAAAAACACCATGTGGATAAGAAGAGGGCCTTGAAGAGCAGGGAGGACACAGTAAACACAGCAAGGAGGCAAAATAGATGGAAACTCAGGGGTGAGATTGCACAAGAGACCATTTTGTTTCACTGTTTTTGTTAGTCCCAGTTTGTGTCTCTAATGCAGGGATCTCAAAATGCCGGCCATTGTGCCATTTCCAGCCCTCCATCCCCTTTTTTAAATAATAATATTTTTTTCTAGTTGTTCCATATCAAGTTAAGTTAAGTCATACCTTCTTATACAAATAAATATATATTTTTTTATTATTCTATCTTCAAATCATTTGGCAAAAAATAGTGGCAAATGTCAAAGGTGCCTGCCAGTGCATCCAAATGGTTGATAAGAAGAGAGCAGGATCATTTATTGATGATGATGATGATGTAAAGTGATTGTATAAATGCTGTTTGCATGTTAGTAATATAAATATTTTTAAGAATATTGCGCTTTCTTGAAATACTCAGTTAATATAATTATATTAGTAATAATAATAAATTATGTTTCATTCCAAATGAGATCACACATTTGTCTCCTGCATCACCTTTTCATTTTTCGTTCAGCAAGTGTAATTTAAGTATATATACTTTGTACTAAAGTTGGCTTGGCTACAACAAGCAATAATTGTGGTTCTGGTAAGATAACAAGTTGTGATATTACGAAAACTTGGCTATGGCATCTTTTCAGAATGACCTAATGTTTATTTGTCAACCAGTCAGCAAGGTAAGTGTATCTTGCGCCCAGGTTATGTGTAGTGCAGTTACATACTGAGGAAATGCACTGGCACTCTATGCTCAGTTTATGTAGAGGAGCAAGGGAAACTCATTGGAAACCTACTGGAAAGTAATCAGCCTTGAAGGGAAGCTTTAATATGGACTAGCTAACCTTACTGCACTCAGTCAAACAATGTCAGAAAGTTACATTCCTTGTTTTTACCCCCGTACAGTAAAGCACAGCTAACACACTGCTCTATAATTACAAGTGAGTCCTCCACACCTATAAAGCTCTTCATTAGTGCAAAAAAGCTCAGCTCTAGTATCCTTCATGGTTTGCAGTAAACAAGCTTGTTCTGGTTGCAATTAAGAGTCTCTTGTCAAAGCCATGCTTTTATAACTTCCCCTAAATGAATGCAGTGGTGGGAGGGGAAGAAGACCAGTTGATCCTCCTGCCTGCCTGAGAGAGAAACCCAAGTCAGGTTCCTGTAACGTGTCATATATTTCTGAGCCTCTAAAGACTGGTGTGTTCTGAGTAATTAGTAAAGGGAGTCAAACACAGGGAACAGCAGGTTAAAAACTCAACATCAGTTATCTTAAAACACTTAACTATCACATATATTTTCTTCAGTATTGACTGGCTTTTAGGTTAGCTGTAGCTACGATACAGTGCAGGACTCCAAGAGACATTAAGTTGATATTCACTGTCCCTCAGGCACTAAAGGAATAAAAATATAGGTTGAGTTTATTGTGTTGTGTGACATGCAACATCTTGCCTGGTTTTATCTCAGAGGTCATTTCGCCCCCGCTGGTAAATGAGAGGCACAGAGCAGCGCTGTCATCCTTTATCAGTCCACCACAACTCCCTGATCCCCTCAGTGCAGCTGCTCCCGGGGTGTAAGCTTGTTTCTGGAATACGATAGTCTCTGTTGCATGACCTCACTTTGGTTTGGACTGGGAGAGAGTGGTGGCAGGTTATTTTGTCAAGCTAAGTGGAGCATGCACATAATTGCCTATAACTAAAGCTGTGATTGAGAATTGCAGCATATGTAGAGGTTTGCTGGCTCATGTAGGTGTGTGTGGACAGTACCATCTGCTGTAGTCATCAGTCCATTCTGATTTGTTTAGAGAAGAGGGACATTTTTATATCTTAGACTAATTCAGCTGTCAAAGCGGGGAAGTTGTGCGTTTTGTCAAAGAAGTAAGACTTTAGAATAGAAAGGTCATTTTCCAAGCTCCAGACTATAAAACAAATGTGTTTAACCAAAGAGGCATAATGAGACACAAACACAGCAGTTAAAAATATAATATTCATTACATACAGTTGTCATACAGAACATTTCAGGTTTGGTCGCTGTTTTTAAGACCAGTTTAGTACGTTTGGTGTTAGATAAAGACGGTTGTCTATCGCTGCTATGAAACTGACAAAATGTAGTAAAGGTTTATCAGTAAAAGTCTAAAATATGATATGTCACAAATATATGATATTGTTGGTTAAATAACTAAAATGGAGTGTAAAAAGAATTGAACTTACTTTTTGTTTAACCTCCCATCTACTGGTAAGAAAAGATGTATCCTTTTTCTTTAATGAACAAAATAAATGAAGACTTAATCCATTTCACTGATAATTAAACTGTTAATTACTTTACTAGCTCATTTGTTGTCTGTTGTGAAGTTTTAATGGATTTATCTAGCAAGCTGTTAGCATTAGTTTGTTAGATTAAAAACCGTTAGCTCAGCAGTATGCTGTACTGTATGTGGTTTCTGCTAACAATCCCACAATGCAATGTGCTGCATTTTATTATTACTATTTTTACAGTTTGTTGTTTATCATCGCCATACATTCCTCTAACATCTAGTCTGTTTTCACATTTCAGGGCAGATGCATGAACTTCACCCGCATGAAATCTCCCCCTCTTCAGTACCCGCACTACCACCAACCATCTCCCATCTACAACCCTCCACCTGCGCCGCAGGGGACCCTCCCATCGACTCCCAGCACCGCTCCATCATCTCCATCGTTCTCCTCTCTCACCCTTCCGCCACTGCCTCCAACCCCTCCTCCTACCTCCACCACTCCCTCCCCTCCCATCACACCTCCCCCTTACACGCCACCTCCCAACCGGGCTCTGCCTCCGACCACCCTGCACATACCCGCCCCGCCAGCGCTGCCACCC
>NW_023339718.1:8329452-8335936 GCF_004916995.1 Morone saxatilis
GGGCCTGTAGACCTCTGGCAGCAGACAGGAGAGTTTTAATTTAAAAAGGCAACTCAGAGTCCCCACAACAATCAGCACATGACCATCCTTGATTGTACCTGCAAGCGACATGTGAGTGCCTCGTGCCACGCTCGGTGGGCTGTGGCCTTTCTGCCTTGTGAAGTGGAGCAGTGAGGCCTTGTTTCCAGCTATTTGTCTACAGTGACTTTTGTACACATTTAGCCCAACAGTGCAATTGCTCGGATGCTTGAATTACACAGACATTCCCTACAAATGAGGTCACGCAGGCCCGGCTCAAAAACATTTGACTCCATGGTCCGTCGAGCTGCTTCAGGGCCTGTTGTCCCCTCCATGAGCTCATAACATTGGATGAATCCTGACCATGCAGAGGAACAACAGCTTGTACTAATGCCTCTGTACATTGGCCACAGTCATGGTTCGAAATGACACTCAAATCTGTGTCTGTGTAACATTTATATCTTTCCTGGTAAGAGATAAAAGACTCATATGCAAATGTTCCACACACAGCAGATTTAGAAGAATCTGAGAAATCCCTGATTTTGTACTCTTGAATGTTGAGCAATTGCATGCAGTAGTGTTTGAGTCAGCATTTTTGTACTTTTTTATAACGTTTCTACCTTGTTTTATACAACATAAACACATTTTTTATTTGTACTTTTAGCGCTGAGTAGAACACATTTTCTGAGTTGTCTTTTTTTTCATCATTGCTGATAAACACATGTACAGTAAGCGTATTGAAACAGCGATGCAACGTATCAGAACTTTTGACTTCTATGCCGTATTAAACCAGCCTAATGTGAGTCATTACTGGCCTATTTTTTGTGCACACAACAATAAATTGGGATTTAGACACCAAAACACCCCATTACTTCAACTGACCTGACCGAGATGACCAATATGATATCTGACTATCAATATGTGGACAGAAAATATGTCAGTCAGGGAAAAGCTTTGCACATCATCTTACTCATCCGCCCACAGCCTCTAGCAATATGTGTAAACAATCATTTTGATATAACCATGTGTGTTCAGATATCTGTGTGTGTGCGTGTGTGTGTCAGAAAGACAGAGAGACAAGCCTACTATATGTATTTGTGACAGCCAGTCCTACAGTGACCTGAGTCTGTATGCCAGTTTTATCAACTTATTTTTGCACAAGGTCCTTTCACAGCATGGGACATGATAAAATAATTCTGTTTCAGGGGTCAAATAAAGTTCAGTGTAGATTAAATAAAAGGTTAATATGCAGCTGTTCTTTGATGGTGATCCGAGGAGTGTCTGCAGAATGCAGATTACAAGCTCATCTTCAATCAGAAAGGGTCTTTCACTCAAAGGGGTCTCATGTAAATGTCACGGCATAACTGAAAAGACTGTATGTAACTTTCCACCAATACAGTATGTAGACATATGTTTGTTTCATTCAAAATGAAAGTAAACGATTTAAGTGTATTAAATTGAAATGTCTTTCAGTATTTTTCTTCAAATACAATTACTGACCTGTAAACCATTGTAATTTCTTTACTGACAATGTAAAAACAGCCACTGAGCCACACTTTGCTCTCAGACTTGAATGAGTTTCTTCAAGTCACTTTTTAATCACACAGTGCTCCTCCTCTTCTGTGCCATGCCTTTTATTCTACAGCATAAGATAAAACAATATTTTGTAACACTCTAACTGAAGGTACATTTATTTATTCTAAGTTAGAAAACTGACATTGGGATGATCAGGTTCACACAGTGGAGAGTGGCTGTTTGCAAAAAGCACAGAGGACCTCACTCACTCCCTATGATGGAAAAAAAAAAAAGAGTATGCAGAGCATGGCTAACTAATTCCAGATGTTCATATGTTGCATTATGTCACATGCACGAATGGAGTGAGCTATCTTGGAAAATATTAGACACCATCTAATCCTCAGGAAATGTGGACAGGCTGCAGTAAAGGTGTGCTGGTGCCAAGCGGTCGTGACATAAATTGGGGACACAGGACGGGGTAAAATAATGAGCTGTGACTCTGATTAAAATTTTCTTTTGTCATTTAAAGTTGACAGTAAGCAAGCACATTTTATATTAGGCTGTTTTCAGTGAGTTTTTCATGTCTGACAAGCTCAATGCAAGATGTCTTGACTCTGTTGCCAGCTTTTGTTTCCACTCTGTCTAAACCACTACAGCACAGATGTCTATCATATACATATATAAACATGCATCACACATTAGAACCATTACACAGACGTCTTGCTGTAGTGTTGGCTGGCTGCTGTCTCCTTACGGATCATTTTTTTTGGGAAGAAGTTGGGTGGAGTTCTTCATCACTATGAACCCTAAACCTTCATTTAGAGACTGACTAGTTTATAGAAAGATTCTTCTCCATTGTCAGCGCTAAGTGAGACCAGCTTTGTGTTAAACCAACATTCACTTGTGTCTGGCCAACATAGAGCTTGTGTGGTAGATCAGATTATCAAAAGTCAGCTCATGTGCGTTCTTGTAGGTTGTGCAATGGCATTCTGTATTCAAATAGAAATCAGTTTGCTTATCTATGTATTCAAATTATTGTCTTAATCAAAAATCAACAACCTCAAGACAGAGGTATTATTGCAATCTCATGCTGTCAGTTTCACAGTACAAACAACATTTAATAAATACCAGAATACCATATCAGCTGAAAGCTTAGTTTCATTAATTAAGCTGGTGATGATGATGATGAAGAGTACATTACTTGTAAATAAACAACACCCAATATACTGTACCTCGTATTAAAAGCTGCAGTTCCTTAGAGGCTGTTAGACTGCTGTTCAAAGTAGATTTGATCTCCTTATTGCAAAAGTTTATTTAAGAAGTAGGATGCTGTGATATTTACTTTGGTCAATTATTTCTGTTTTTCTAGATGAATGTATTTTTAGTTGTTTCCAACTTTGTTAAGCTAATATAACATCAGATGTTATAATTTGTGACATGATAAGATGACGATATAATACTGAGATCTCTATAGACCCACACAGGACAATCTATTCATTTCACCAGCATTTTGTATATCCACCGAATATCTTGAATTAAAAGTGTCTTGAGCTAAAAATTAGTTTGCCTTCATGATAAAACTATTTAGAAAGACCTGCCAGTAACACAGGGACAGACTGATACCACAGGTTTACTGGACAAAAAGCGTCTGTCGAAAATAAGGAAGAAACACAACACATTTCTCCTTCTCACAGGCCATTCTGACATATTGGCTCGTTATAGGATGAAAAGCAGTGTAGTTCATAACATTAAAATGTCTGTGAACTGGAGCCATCGTTAGTGTTATTTGTTACACCTATTTTCTCCTCCTGTGACCAGTGAAGTAAAAGTAATAAGTTACACTACTAGTTATATTACTTTTCTGCTACTCTCCACAACATTGGTAATTGTGTCCCTTCTCCCCAAAATTCAGACCAGTTAATCCAGTTTTGTTTGTTGTTGTTGTAATGGAGTATTTCCAGCTGCTTAAGCATTTCCATCTTCCAAACTAGTTTCCGCCACGATTACAAAATGAATCCAAGGTTGTGATGCATTGTTGGATTTCAAATCAGAAGAGGGTGACAACAAAAGTAAGGTTGTAACTAATTATTTTTTGGAGGAGTAACTGTAATATTATTACTGAAATGTATTAGTAACTAGTTACACTACTAGTTACTGGGGAAACTTCACCTGTTCTCCTCTTGGGCCTCTGGATCCAGGAGGTCCTTCTGTGCCCTAAAGAAAGACACCAATACAATATAATCACATACAGCACCTGGCCACAGCAAAAAGTGACCATGGTAATGAAATCAATAAATAAATGATAAACCTACTTGTTCTCCCTTTTTACCAGGGGCACCACATTCACCTTGTTCTCCCTAGAAAATAAGATCAGTACAGATACAGGTAAGTGAAGCTTAAAGAAAACATCTTTCTAATCTAGAATAGGTGACGTCTGAATATATGGAATTTCATAAAATGCACAGAAATTATTTTCATATGTTCATATGTTGGAGAATTTGCTTATCTTTATATTTCCACACCTGGATTTGGCATTCATCGTAAATAATAACTTAATTTAAAAAATGTGTAATATAACATATAATGATAATATATACCTTTTCCCCTTTGCTGCCAGATCGACCCTATAGAGAGGGAAATTTTACATTAAACAGTCAGACTGTCCACCAACCATAATGCTACTGTAATAGAATGTCAATTAACCAACCAACATCAAAATAGCTTATGTGATGGGACTACAGGACATTATATAGACTACTTTTTGTTAATTGTTTTTAAAAATGATTAACCAATATAATTTCCATAGATGGTTTTATTTGGTAAGTAATAGCTGAATGTTAAAAACCCTGTCAACATATGGTTTGTACCTGACAAACTACAATCTAAAAACAAATGTTTTGGCTCAATCTTAACATTTTGCATCAATTTTTTTGAGTTATGGCAACTTCTAATAAAATTATGCTCAACAAATTGAATTAGGGGAATTAGGTTTTTCTCTACAATCAAAGGTATTTTTAATTACCTCTCACTTAATAACTGTAGCATAAACACAAGTTTTTTAAGTTGAAGGCTGTCCAACTAGTTTTTCCAAGTTATTTATGTTAACACAACTCATCAAAATAATGTTTGCAACTTAATAGGTTTATCTATATCAATAACGTACAAGTTTCAGTTTGCAACCATGCATTTGTTGAAGTGGTAACCGTAGGTCCACTAATTTACTTTTTAGTGTGTAGCATGATGCGTTACCTTGGATTGTCACGTGATAAATCCTAACTGTGCTTTTATTCTGACAGTTAGTGGAACAGAGTTATTAATGAAAATGCATCTAGAGTCATGTAATGGGTTGTATTTACCTATAAAGTTAGTTAACATTCCCGGAAATACACTTATTCTTCTAGAGAGTTAGATCCTCTCTGGTCTCTGTGTGTTAATAAGGTTCCAGGTTTCAATATTAAAAATGGAGCTAGTGTAGCTCTGTCCAAAGTAAGCTAGCTGGCCAAAGTTAGCTAACTGTCCAAAGTTAGCTAGTTAGCCAAACTAGTAAAAACAGCTGGGCGCAAGGACTTTTTACAGTCTTCACAGTGAGGTTGCCTAGAGTCACATTGTGCAACATTGTTTTAATGGTAAAAGGGTCCATTTAATCTACTTGAAGCTCTCTCCATGCATCTCAAAATAGAATAAAACAATACACTGCACTTTACTCAGATTTACATGACAGCTTGAAAACTTGTAACCCAGGCAAGAGATGGTTGAAAAAAATATCAGATGATTACCTCAAGGCCCTCCATTCCTGGACGTCCATTAATGCCAGGTTCCCCCTACAGTGGCCGAGCCCAGACAAAACAGGACATCAAACGACACTTCATGAATTCTTTCTGTTACCAGCGCTGGATTATGGAGACAATAGACACTTACACGAGATCCCTTTGGACCTGGAGCTCCATCAGACCCTGGCTCGCCTGGTTTCCCCTAGATCAAAGTAAAGGGAGAGATTGTGATGAATGAGAATATTTGGGCCCCTTTTTAGGTTGGATTCTGTGTTATGTATAAGCGTACATGCATGAGGTAGGTCATTCTCAGTGTGCCTGTGTGTTTACTCTTGTTTAATCTTTCATCCATGACCTTTGCTTCTCTTTAGCAGCGTTACCAGTGAAAACAGCCCTTTCAGCTGGCCCTCTCACCACCTGCTACACTTGCATTGTGGGAAACATTTGCTGCTCTTCATCTTTTCCCTGTAGTGCTTTGGATGCAGGCCAGGCGCACCTGCTGGTGGAGGCCACCAGCCTGGGTGCTGAGGCTGGGAGAATCCCCAGCTATTCAGGGATAACAAGCCTTAGTGTGAGGCTTACTGAGCTCTGTGAGGCTGAGGAAGAAACTGTCAACATAAAGCCAGCAGACACGTTCACAGCTGGGCAGTAAAGCTGGTACAGAAGTATCACATTACCCAAATGTCTGAAATACTTTGGTCAGAAAGAGTAGAAAAGTTGACTTTCTCTGGATGAATAGATCAGCAAGTCAGCTAGCATGGCATGGCCCAAGGATGGTCTGTCCTCTACTTTGATGTACAGCAACTACTAGCAAGAGCTTTAATGACATTTAGTACATGGGCAATATTTCCTTAATCTATATCAACACAATTTGACCAAATATTCCAAACTCAAGGTCCACTTGCTAGCTTTTTCAACCGCATTACACGATATGGTTGATTTTGAGCATAGCCACTTGTAAAAGAGCTACTAAGCTCACATATTAACTGATCCATCTCCATCCAAGATAGTTGGTAAACCTTGCATTTAAGATTGTTTGTCGGTGCCCGGTTAGCTCAGTCGGTAGAGCTGGCGACCCATATACAGAGTTGCTGCAGCGGCCCGGGTTCAAATCCGACCTGTGGCCCTTTGCTGCATGTCATCCCCTCTCTCTACCCCCCTTTCCTGTCTATCTTCTGCTG
>NW_023339718.1:8336036-8340412 GCF_004916995.1 Morone saxatilis
TTGAAAAGCTGCGATGATTGTCTTTCTACAAAAGTGAAAACTATACCCACGCTGTTGAAAATTGGGGAGGACTGCCTTTGTACAAAGTGCTGTCTTCTGTAATTAACTCTGCAGCTCCACTTGAACCATCGTTTGTGGTTAAAGTGAGTGCATGTAATCTTTGCCTTTGACCTTTCACCAACAGTTAGCTTTCTACCTTTCAGCCATGCTGAGGCTGAATGCATTCCTCAGGATAGCACTGGCAGGTGTGCTTCTCACGAGAGTTTGAGCTGGAACAACATGGTACACTCGAACTGACTCCACCTGGCCTTCATCACAGACCGTCTAGAAAACAACAGATGCTCTCTTGTGTGTGAGAGGAGGAGACTGCGGAGTGGTTTGAGCCGGTGTCTGGCATGCCGTGGCGCTCTCTTGCCGTTCACTGTCTGTTCTCTCCACCCATTGTGGCATCATCGGCCCTTTAACTCTGTGCAGATTCAGACCAGGTGTTTCACATTATGATGTATGTGGATGCATTAGATCACTGCTGTCACGTTACAGACCGTGACGGTTACTTCTTCAAGGTACTTGGAATCATTTTGGAATCTTTCGTCACTGCTAAGAGCCCCCTGATGCTCCTGTAATCTTTGTGTATATAATGTACAAGAAAACATGAAATAACCAAAAAATGATTTGGTAAACTTTTTAATATCATTCCAAATGTAAGGTTATGACTGGAGGTTTTTTTTTTTAATTATTATTTCATAAAAATAATTCGTGAATATTTGGCTGGCTGATTATCAAGCACCACGGATATTTGGCATCATTGTCAGTAATGTTGGAACAAGCATGTATCCCTGAACTGCACTTTTCATCTAAATAGCTCTTGACCAAAAAGGAAGTACTTTGAAACTTTAATTGCATCAGTTCCATAATAAATTTAGTCCCCCCCCCCCCTCCACCGCTCCCTCTAAGTAACCCAACAGATGTTTGCAAGGACTCAGTGCAGTCCTTTGTAAATGCCTCCAGTCAAAAAAACAAGAAAAAAAAAAAAAAAAACCTAAATCTGCTCATGTAGGTTACAAAAGTACCTGTAACAACAAAGTCCAGTTTTTAAACCCATTCACTGGCTCAGGAAAAGAAATGCAACAAATTGAGTTAAGGCTTGATTGCAAAAGCAAGATAAATATCTTTTAAACTTAAAATATGTGATGGAATTTAAAAAAAACAAGCAGCTCATATTTCTCCACTACACAACTGGGTGTGTCCAACATCTCCCTTTCCTTGGCTTTTGGAGCAGACAATTGGGATCTCACACACACATCTGATGTTCTATCTAAATAAACATCTACAGTCTGACATACTGCCATAAAACTGTGTGTATATACTCTCTTTAGGCCTCAATTTTTTTCATAGCACAGAATCTACCAGCATCAGTACATGTTTGGCTACAAAAACAATATAGGATGAACATATAAAATGTTTTGGTTTACAACTGCCAAAGCCATTGTAGAGTTTTTTGGTTTGACAGGACATTTCAAATGACAGTAACATTCACATTTCAAATCAGAGAGTGACTTCAATAATACAAAATTTTTTTTTGGAAGAAAAAGAAATGTAACAAGAGAAAGACGATTTTGCTTCAAATGGTCCCAATATTGCAGAAGTCATGGTGGCCAGGCGTGGGCTGGCAACTGGGTACAGCTTCTACTTGAGGTTAGTAACTCTAGCTCACATAAATTACTTCAGTTTCTAGTGTAAATATAACTGGAGGCCTCAAACCAGCAATAAGGTCCCCCCTTTTGAGCAACGAGGCAACAGATATTAACAAAAGAACACTAAATTGTGCACAAATAGCTTTAGAAGCAAATAATAAGCAGAAACAGTGTATGGTAACAGGCGTATTCTCATTAAGACCAGAGTTTGAAATCTGAAACAATAGGTCTATACAGTAACAAGCTACTCAAGAATATTTTTACACAGTAGTGTATTCACAGGCTTTTTTTCTGTGATCTAACATGTGATGCTGCTCCTGCTGTAAGTTGTGTGTCCTCAGAGGAAAGTCAAAGAGAGAATCTGAGTCAAATTTGGCAAAGTGTGCTGCAATTATGAAGCGCTGACCTGTGGCTTGGAATGATTTAAGACTGTCGTTTACTTCAACTGTGGAGTAAAGACACTTCAAATGATTAGCTGCCAAAGAAAAATATCCCAACTAAACTACAAATCATTGCACGAAGACGAAAAAACAAACAAACAAAAAAAAGAGTCAGTAATGTCTATTAAAGCTAACTTCTTTTAGTCAACAGCTTTAACCTCAGCTCCGAGAAGCTCCCAGTGAGACTAATCAGCACAAATATACATGGAGGGCTTACTCACAAGTTGAGCACAAATGAGAATAAACCCAAACGATCACGGTCAGTCGCTACGGCTTCACAAACCCAGAGAGTACTGAAGATGTCAGTGCCAGCCCAGACCTTGCCACCAAAACAACTGCTCTAATACAAATAATACTAATACTAATACTACTACTACTAATAATAATAATAACAATATGACAATGATGCCAAAGGTTTCTGAGAAAATAGACAGTGAGATACAGGTAATATGCAGATACACAACTGTTGAGTACAAGATCGCATTAAAAAGAGCCGTGACACATAAACGGGACATTGTCTTCTCTTGGTTTCTGCATACAGACGCTCCCTCGCCGTCTGTGCGTGTGTTTGAATGTGTGTCTGCCAGGCTTTTGTTGTGAGCTGATGAATGGTGCGGTTCACTCCACTGTCACAGACTTGGCCAGGTTTCTTGGACAGTCCACCTGTATTCAAACAGAAGAGGTCATTTACTGCAAACAACAGCCGTAAAAATGGAGAAGTACTACAGGGCTTCTGTGCTCGACTTAATGTGACAGACAAGCTATCAAGTACAATTTAACCAAAATCATAACAAGAACTTTCATGTACGAGCCAGTGATACGGCAGCAAAGCCTCGGTAAGAATGCTTCTCATCACTCAGACTTCAGATACTTGGACATACTTTAAATAAAAGAAATGAGTGTGGGCGTGCTGTGCACATAAATGTTTGCTTCTCAGCAGTGCAATTTGGCTCGGCCGCGAATAGTTATGGACTTAAAAACAAGCGCTAACCGGCCCGCGCTGTCAGGACATCTCTCTGAAGAGAAGTGCTCCAAAAGCACCATCAACACTGGCTATATTTACACGCTGTGCTTTCAGTTAAGCCTACTACTTTGACCTTTCACATCTTGCAAAGCTAAGGAAGTAAACAAATGTACGACAGCGAGTTTAAAATTCTGTTTAAATAGTAATCTAAAAATAGAGAAAGATACAATAATATCAACACTAATAATGGTGATCGTTCTTTGTCTGCAGTCTGCATGTGTGCACAGATTGAGGTGTGTACATGTAACTGTAACACTCACTATCACCTTCACCACACTGTTCTAAAATAAGGGAGTTTACATGCTTCCACTCAATATTAGGAGAGCTAGAAACACTAAGATCACCACATATAAACACTGAATGTTTATTTCTGGCGCTGGCTCTTGGTGCTTGTGTCTTCACAACAGTCAAGGGACGCACAGCCAGATAGTCAGCGACACAGCTTAGTGCATATAATGTGGTACAGCATCTTTTGGACAATTAATTGTTATTAACTTCACTTTATCAACTCGGATTCTATTATTATTACTATTTTCCACATTGAACAGCCAATGTAAACACTGGCATATTGTTGACTGCGGAAGCAAATGGCGAGATATTCTACTGTACTTTTGTTGCTTCAGTGACAGATGATAATAATAATAATAATAATAAATCTCATATGGCAAAACAGTCAGTTACCGCCGAGTTTGAGGGGACAGCACTTACGTCGTAACCTCGGAGGACAGCCAGGTGGAAGGACAGCAGCTGCAGCGGGATGACGCTCAGGACGCCCTGCAGGCAGTCCACACAGCGAGGCACTTTGATGTTGCGGCTAGAGTTCTTGATGGTCTCATAATCGTCTTTGTCACAGATCACAATGGGGCGGCCCTGTAAAACAAACAAAGCAAATCATCCGTCAGCGTGATCCTAAACCTGGATACGAGTCATAAAACGTTAAATCTGAAAAATACCTGCTTTTTCCCCCTCACTTTCTCAGTTGATTTTCACACCTCTTAAACCCACATCTGCTGCAGATTAACTACACTTAACCAACAGCGATGATGTCACTCTGCCCAGACCCTCTCTTGTATTTATTGAGGTGAAGGATCAGCGGTGTGGAACAGACAGGACTGTGAAAATTAACCTGACATGCAAAATATGCTGCGGTCATCAATTGTTCAAGAATCTGATTTGAACTTCAGATGTTCTGGTTCACATTTAGAGCACTAATAATAA
>NW_023339718.1:8340512-8341021 GCF_004916995.1 Morone saxatilis
ACCTATTTCATGTCCATACTGGCAAAAAAACAAACAAAGGATGTGAAGGAAATGACACCAGGACATCATCTCTCTTTGTATCAATTAAACATTTTGCTTTCTCATTTCCTAAATATAACATTTATATTACAATATCCATTACATTACATACATTTTTGCACTGTGTGTGTATGTGTGTGTGTATGTATAGGTCTTACCTGGCGGGCTACAACTTGCTGCAGGGCATTCTGGCATTTTATGTAGGTGTGGTCTCTCATGATGATCATGATGACCGGCATGAGTTTGTCCACCAGGGCCAGGGGGCCGTGTTTCAGCTCTCCAGCCAGGATGCCCTCTGAATGCATGTACGTGATTTCCTTGATTTTCTACACAGGATTAAAAAACACCCACAGGTTGAGAAGTTTATCTTGTAGTCATTATGGTTTACATCTCAGGCCCTCAGTGTAGTCACACAGTTACTTTGCTCAGTACATTATTATTCAAAGGAGGAGTGAGATATAGTTTAGATA
>NW_023339718.1:8341110-8363449 GCF_004916995.1 Morone saxatilis
CAGAGATACATTGCCTATTGCTGATATATAAAGTAAGAGCAGTTTTCATAGCGCACACATCAGATGGAACAAAAACAGAAATTCAGACGCAGGTGGTTGAAAATAAGGTTGTAATTGCTCACCAGTGCTCCTTCCAGGCAGGTAGCATAATGGTAGCCTCTGCCCATGATCAGTACACTCTTCTGCTGGTACAGCTCTGTCGCCAGCTTCTGGATCTCATCATCCAAACTGAGGACCTCCTTAATGAGATCTAACACACGGAACAGAAAAAAAACAAATATGATTTGAGGATTTTTTTAAAAAGTGGGAGCAACAATTTAATAGTAGCATAATCTAGAGTAAAATACTGTGTCAGCATGCTGCTGCTGTCACATGGACTATTGTTGGGCAGGGAGCGGCAGAGCAGCCAGACATTTCTCATTAATTCACAATTAGGGACATACCATCATATGCTTTAGATCCAGAGAAGCATGCAAGGGCCTACAGTCTTCTGTAGTCTTCCCTCTTTCTCTCACTTTTTAGCTTCCTCTCCCAAGAGGATTGTTTGAACAAACTACAAAAATGTAACAGGCTTACGATGTACGCGATCTTTGCTCCGAGACTGGGTTTACCATGCATATACATTTTAATCTAACGTATGATTAGAATTTCGCTGGCTAAACCAGAATGCTGATGGCTTGATTTACCTGGAAGCACTCTCAGGCCCTGGATTATCTCACGGCGTCTGGGCTGCATGGAGATCCTGTCATCGCACATCAGGAGTGCAAACATGATCAGGGCCACAAACTGGCTGGTGTAAGCCTGCAGAGCACAGAGTCGGAAAGGCAAAGTTTGTATGTTATTAATGTTAGCACTGTATTCAGATGTGGGCCTCTTTCACATTTGATTGTTTTTCTTATCCATTGATTTATAAAAGATGTCCGATGACGCATAAATGTAGAAACGGTCCCAAATCATCACAATATTGCTTGTTGTGACCTGTTAACTAAAGGTATTGTAGTTTTCCTGTTTTGCTGCCTCATTACAAAGAGCAGCAAACAGATCCTGACTTGAGCCTCTATTTCAGCAGGGTTATGAGTCTGTGCCTACGGTCTCTCTGTTTTGACAGTGAACTCCAGCTAATAATCTGCACCAGATGAGAAACTGAAGGAGAGGTGGGTTTTAGAACTCGCCAAACAGAATTAGGATGCATGCAGATGAGCTCAGGCAAGCTAGCACTGATCATCCTGGAAAACTTTGTGAACACACACACACACAACATCGCATCAGAAGGCACGCTCTCTGATCACTCTGGAAATGTCACAGCTGAAAACACCAGCACATCTGAGACTCGATGCCTGCCGTCATCACCGCCCACTCTCCTCTTAGTTCCTTCATCTCCGAGCACGTTTGGAGGCCTTCCATGCCCATTTGGGAGATTTAATCAGTGCTAGGGTGAAGCCAAGTCATTTCACGGGACCCTCAGGACTCAGAAATGCCAGTGTCTTGGGCCAAGAAAATAGCTGTAAAACCTTTACACAGTTTTTTTCCCCCACTGACAGCACGCTAACCACAATCCCTCAGAACTCTGACAGTCTGTGCTGTCGGGTCAGATGTGGAAACGTATTTAATCCACATAGTAAACTGTGGTGTTTCTGTGTTCATGTCACCAACTTTGTTTCATGCAGAACATGGCAACTGTTAGGCTACAAAGATGACCACGTTTACATATAGCTGAAACATGAAAGGATTTCTCACACACACACACACACACACACACAGTAACACACAGTAACACACAGTAACACACACAACACACAGTAACACACACACATACAGAAACAACACACACACACACACTGGTGGACTAGAAAACAAACTTTGGAACCCTGTAAATTCCCAATGGATGCTCTTAGGTAATTCTTAAAGACAGCCTTCTTCCATTCTCTGTCAGCTGACGTGCCAGAAGGATTTGCCTTTTGATAGCATCAAAGTATTTTGTCTCAACTTATTCCATAAATCTTGAATAAGATCAGACGAATTGGAAAAAACTTTTTTTTTTTCCCCCACTCTTCTCCAGTTTACAAATTAGCATGAAACAGAGAAAGTAGATGAATTTGGAGTCATTTAGCAGTTGGGTGCGATACATGTTCTCCAGTGATCTGATGAGCTAGGTTGTCAGCATTTGGTCAAGCTGGGTGTGGGGATGTGGCCCAGCCAGCCAAGCACTAAATGATGGCGTCTTTGAGGCGTGCTCTGGGGCTTTGGAGCAGCGCAACAGTCGCTGAGCCAAGCCCCAGGGCCGGGCCAGGGAGGGACCTGCTCCATTCTCTCCCGCTCCCTCCTCGCTAGCTGGGGCTCCACCACGTCCCTGCTCTGCTCTGCTCTGCTCTGAGTCCAAACTGGCAAATCCTTTTGGTTTCGAAAAGGAGTTGAGGGAGAAGTTTTAGAAAACCCAAGGATCCTAGCTTTACATGAGTTGAGATGAGAATATCAGGCTTCTTCATCTCCCCGTGGGATCAGATTGGAGGAAAATGTCAGCTTCCAATAGGCGGGGCCAGACTCACAATGGAGTTTTCATCTGGGTTTCATTCAGTATCGGTGGGCGTCGAGTTCATTTATGGGATTATGCAACAAATTGATGTACAGTTTCTTCAAGCTCAGTATATAAAAAAAAAGGGGTCAGTTCAACCAAAATATGATATAATATATTAAAAGACAGTTCTCATGGGAACGCATAAAAATGTAATATAAATATACAAATTATTTTTCCTCCACCGAGTTCAGTGGGGCTTGGTCAGTTAACAGGACCTGGCAAAAGTATAAATATATAAATCTCTGCTGGCTGTTTACATCCACTTGAATTGTTACCAACTGGTCTGTCCAAAAGTATTGGCAAATGTACGTTAATTAAAGGTAGGGCTGCAACTAATGATTAGTTTGCTAGCGTCTCAGTCTATTAAATGTCTATAGAATACTTTAAAAATGTCCATCACAATTTTTAAGAACTATGGTGATGTCTTCAAAGGCGCTTTTTTGTCTGACCAACAGTTCAAAAGCCAAAGATATTAAATTTCCTATTATAGACTGGAACACATGAATCTTTGGCATTTTTACATTAAAAACTGACTTAAACAAGTAACTGACTAAAATCAAATCAACTAATTATTTGAGCTCTAATTAAAAGAGAAAGTCTGGATTATTGGGAGCATTTCATAGCAACAGTCTTGGAGGAGGAAAATAAGTTTAATTGCATTTTGTGTGCCCTAAACCTTTATCTGAAAAATGCATGTTTGTAGATGTAGATCACGTGTGTACTATTTCAGTCACATGAGACAGTGTGTGATAAATGTGACTTGTGGTAAAAACATTATGGTGCGTAAAGTCCAGACTCACCTTGGTGCTGGCTACTCCGATCTCAGGCCCGGCATTGATGTGGACTCCGCAGTCGGTCTCCCTGGAGATGGAGCTGCCCACCGTGTTGGTGATGCCCACAGTCAGAGCTCCTCTCTCTTTACAGTAGCGCAGGGCCATGAGGCTGTCAGCAGTCTCCCCTGGAGGATTGGCAGGAATGGAAAAACATAACAGTTTATGCAATGTAACAGTTCTGACAATAAAATTATGCTGATTTATTAGTTTGTTAGGAAATAGTTTTTGCGCCACACAGGCCTCTGATTTGAAACAGCGTCATAGAAAAACCACCACAGAAATCTCACATGTTGAAAAAAATAAATCACCACCCACAAAAAAAGCCACACACATTCAGAAAACTACAGCAAAGCAGTATAGATACACAAATCCGATGACTTAACAATTTGCTAAGACTTAAGCTGAGCACCAGACAAGATAAATTAGGAAGAACCAGAGTGTCTCCCAGGGATGGAAAGTGGAGGACAAATGGGGAATGTGCACTCGATCAAGTCCAAATGACACTGGCCTCCCTACCTGACTGGCTGATAAAGAAGCAGACGTCGTCTCGGAAGACGGGAGTGTTCCTGTCTAAAAAGTCGCTGGCCAGCTCCACCATGACAGGCAGCTCGGTCAGCTCCTCCAGGACCTGGCGGGTCTGGGAAAAGAAACAGTGCGCTGCTCAGCATCATTCTGTTAAAACAAGCCAGTCGGGCTCAGAGCAGAGAAGGTGCCAGCACACAAAGCTCACACCTGTGTGCACAAAATAGACATTACATTTTAAACTAGTCTGATGGAGTTAATGTGGATGGCAATGCAGACATGTTTCCATTAGGTGCATCTACACCAAAGAAGAAAAGGCATTTGGTTAGTGGCAACTCACCGCCACCCCGGCGTGGTAGCTGGTGCCGCAGGCAATAAGGATAAGTCGCCGACACCTCTGGATCTCTTTGATGTGGTCCTTCAGTCCACCCAGGATCACTGAAAAGCAAACCGAACGGCTAATCCATCATTCTGCCCCGTTATTTTCCACCTCATAAAAAAAAAAGACCACAAAGAGCCCATGAGAGCGCTGCGAAAAAAAGTTTTAACAAAAAACTCACTAGTTTTACATATTTCGCTCTTTTTTGTTTTTACATGAATGTAGCTCAGTTAAGTCCCTTCCACTCAAAAATGATTTCTTCTTGTTCCTACAGATGGATTTATGGATTTTTGACCTTCACTGTGCAGAATGATGTATGGCTGCGTTTGACACTAAAAAGGATGTTTACACATTCATCTGCTGAAAGTGGAAAGTTTCTCTGATCTGATTTTAAGGGGCGGGCATACGTGTATGATATGTGACATCACAAGTAGTTTGGCAGTCAGTCCTGGTCCAGTTTGCAACTTATACAAGTTTGATGTAGAAATTTGAAGCCACCAATGCACATACACTGAGAATGGACTTTACAGTGAACTAGGAGACAGCAGAAGAGAACATCAGAAATAAACTACAAATTGTATATTAATAGATTTCTATATATTTAAAAGGAGATAGGAGTATATGCCCTTTTAAGGATGCGGAAATTATACCTTTTTGTGGAAAAAAATATATCAGACACACTTTATTGTTCCTAGCAGACTATTTGTATACATGTCTTAAAACATTTTGGGGAATTTTTAAATCTAAACAACCACAATTTTAGTTTGGGTAGAATTTGTTTTAAAACTAAGATTATTAATGACATGCAGGGAGTAAATAAAATAATCTATATATGTTCTTATGTGCTTTACTTTTCAGAAACACTGAAGATAAGAAGTGTGTTTGAGCAAAATGCATGAAGGGATAGAGACAGAGGGATAGGAGTGTTTTTACACGAGTGCTCCGCTGAGAAAACGAATCAGACCCCACTCTAACCTGTGTTGTTGTCGAAGTTGATTCTCCCCCTCATGGTGTTGACCACAGACTCGGGCTGCTCAAAGATCTCCTTCTGCATGAAGGAGCTGTAGTTGCCTGAGGTGGGAGGATCAGAAATAAGAGGAACATTTCCAACACTAGTTTAAAAAAAAAAAAAAGAAAAAAGGGTAAATGCCTCTTAAGAACACCGAGATGGACTTTTTACAAAGTGTAAGTCCACATGAGGCCCTCTGAAAGGGTCTTGTTGACACACATTAAGTACCTGAAAATGCAAACCACAGCCTCCTAGAGGAGCAAGAAAAGTCTTAACAATGTTTTACTCATAATTAGGCTTTCCTGGAAATGTAGGGAGTTACGGTCTTTTTGTTGCTTTATTAACTCAGAGCCACAGGGTAGGTCAACCCTTGCATGGAGGAAAAACAAACATGAGACATCAAGGAGATAGTGTTTTTCCATCAATAATAAACTGTGACAGTGAAATATGCAAGCTTTTGTCAGCCTCCCTCTGACAACAATTTGGGTCATGCGAATTAGGTTATTCAGCAGAATGGCTCCAGAAACTGAAAGGAGGAGAGAGGCTGAGTAATGACAGGACCACAAAGGAATGTAGAGACCAGCCAACATCAGTTTACCTCTGCCCTCTGCTGGACAACTGAGGAAGAGTCAGTGGAGAACGAAATAAAAGCAATTCAGACTTATAATGAATTAAAGTTATTGCTTTTTTATTGTAAGTTCCCTAACTTAATGACATAGCAGCAGGTTAACGCAAACAATTTTCTAACCTGATACACATTTGCTGGTTGTAGCTTCTCAGAAAAGAGGATTTACTGCTTGTTTGTAATATTATTTTGGTTCAGATAAAACATGCAATTTAAAAGACATCACTTTGGGCTCAGGGAACTTGGGATAGATGGTTTTCTCTGCTTTCTCCACTAACATATTTGGCAGATTAATCAATAATGAAATGGTGAAATGCAGCCCTAATCCCTTAAGGGGTAGTTTGACATTTTGGGAAATAGGTTTATTCGCGTCCTTGACAAGAGTTAAAATACATCCACACTACTATGTTTTACTTTTAAAAATACATACGTTTCGCTAAGATAAGATTGACACCTCGTTCATGTCTGCAGGGTAAATATGAAGCTAACAGCCAACCACCTGTTAGCTTAGCACAAATACTAGAAACGGGTCTAAAATCAACAGTTAACTGTTTTATTACTGAGATAATATTTCTTGGCTGGAACTAGTAACTAACTTCCTAATTTTCTTCCTCACTTTCTTCCTCACTCATGGAGTATGACATTTGAGACATGAGAATTTATTTTGTCATCTAACCCTCAACAATAAATCATTTAAAAAGGACCAGTGTGTAGGATTTAGAGGCATACAGCAGTAAAAGTAAAGTGGCTTCGGGGTGCAACTGATCTAGCAGGGTTGTAACTACCTGGATGTTAACAAGGATGGCCTAAGGGCTGGATGTTAAAAGCCAGTTCAGCTATATAAGCAGCCAGTCTCTCATTAAGACTTACACAATAATAACAGGGTTCAGGACAAAATTACAAGGCAGTGCGGCCAGAGGAAATGAATGATGGGGAGAAAATGAACAGAACAAAGGTCGACCTTCCACTCACCCTTCATGATCTGCTGTAGTTCCATCTGCAGGGTCTGGATGGCGCGGGCTGGATAGTCTCCGGCCCTACGCTTTATCCTGTGGATGGACAGCCGGCCTTCCATCACTGCAGCGACATCGTCGTCCTCCAGGAAGATCACACGGTTTGTGTGCTCGATCACAGCACTGTCGTGATGAGAGGGATGGGCCAAAAACATCAAACATTTGATTTACACTCCAGAGATGAATGGAACTGGGGAGCAAGAATGTTTGGACACTGTAAAAAGGTGGCAAAATACAGGTATCTGCTTACCTTGCATCAGAGGCAAAGTAGTACTCCACAGCTTTCTCGTCCACAGGGAACAGGCAGGTGTCCTGGTCGGCCCTGGGTAGGGCACTGCAGCCTTTCTTGTCTTTACCGGCTGAGAACAAAGAGAAAGTAGGCCTCAGTCGCACTTACGCAATCACACGCGAAAAAATTAGACTAAAAACAGAAGTTTAAACTTACAGGACCGGTAGAGCACAGGAATATGATCTGTGGACAGCTTGTGATCACTTCTCACTCCCATCAGCAGCGGACTTCCCCTCCTGCACAGGAACATTTGTATGAGCAAACAACACCTTCATCTGCAATAACTAACTTCAGTCTGACAGCATCAGTGGGAGTGTACCTTGTGCCGACTGCCTCTCCGGGGTAGTGGACACTCTTGAAGACCAGGGCAAAAGCTCCCTCCTGACAGGTGAAAGAACACACATATCAGACATGCCGTTTCATCTGCTGATCACTTCCAAGTGCAGCTGTGTGCACGAGCAGGTCCTTACCAGCTGCTGGGTCACCCGCTCCACCAGTGTGGCAAAATTGATGTCATCACTCTCCCGGTTGTCATACATGTACTTCACAAGCTTGGCGATGGTCTCTGTGTCAGTCTCTGACTCAAACTCATAGCCTTTGCTCTCCTGTGGAGATGGAGAAAGAGAATTAGTCCTGCCTCCTGTCACTGTGAAGAAAAGGCATCTAGAATAACTTATGAAAGATATTTGCTCACCAAGAATTTCCTCAGGTCTTTGTAGTTGGTGATAATTCCATTGTGAATGACAATGAACTCTGCAGAGCAGAAATCACAAAAAAACAACAACTTTAATATATCAAAGGAATAACTGAGCTGTTGTGGAATACAAGGTAAAATATTTAGCTATGTGAGGCGAGTTAACCTTCTACCTTAAACACAACTGACCATTTGTCTTGTCAGATCTATGTGGATGGCTGTTAACCGGGCTCGGTACACCGTGGGTGGCCCAGCGGGTGTGAGCAATGCCGAGGTGAACATCAAACTCCACATCCAGGTCAATATCCTGCTGTTCTAAAGGTCGGACAAACACAACGCAGATAATATTAAGTATCCCAGCTGTAGCACAGTTTACAGGATGACCAATCAAGGCCCCATGACATGTCATGTGAACAACTTCCTCTCAGCTTACTATGGATCTCCTCATCAAGAGCCTTCACTTTTCCACGTTGCTTGATCAGTTGGATAGACTTGGCATTTGACTCCCAGTCTTTGCCATTGCCGGCATCGATACCGACACCTGATGAAAGAAAAAGAAATATCGTGAGAATTAATGCAATTAATGTCATGTTTTTTGGTCTAATAACTACAACTATTGTTATATAGCTGCTGCTACACTAAACTAATGCATGGAACTGCGCAGAATGCAAATAGCATAAGGTAAATTAGCTCCATTATTGGTGCAGTAACTATAACCCACCAACATGATAACGACTGTTCAATAATTCACAGTGAACATCCGTCTTGCTGTGACCGTAATAGGTTAGTAATAAGTTTGATTGATAAAAAACATTTTTAAGCTGCAATAACGTTATACTGGACACACTGTAAATATTATCAACAACTTGGTTGCATTATCAGAATAAATATGGAGCAAGTAGACACTGAGGGAAAGAGGCCTTGATAAAAACAGAGTGTGTCTCGGTGATATGAGCCTTTTCCATGTCTCTCACCAGCTGAGTCGTAGCCTCTGTACTCCAGACGTTGCAGGCCTTTGAGAAGGATCTCAAGGATCTCACGGCGAGTCCTTGGCACATGATAGTTGAGATAGGCAAAGATTCCTGTGGAGAAGGACAAAATGTTGTGATTTAGTGCTGTGTTCTTCTTTAAAAGGTCTGCTTAGAAATGCAGCTGCAAGCGCAGACTGATTGAAATGTCTGCTACATCCAGCTGACTCTCAGTGCTTAATGCCATTTGCAGCTGTGCAGCCCTAGTATCACCCAAGTGAGTTTGTGCCACTGCATGTGGATTTAAGAAACAGAAAGGACTCGGGCTGGGTGATATGGCTGAAATAAATATCATAAATATTAATATCAATATTTTTGTGCAATACATTTGTAAACATTTTTTAATCACTTTGTTCAGCTTTTAATTAAAAATCTGCTTGGAATCCTTTATTTGCACCAATGCAATTTGTAAAAGCAAAAAAACATGCTATAATAATACTGTATAATACAAGTCCACCAGTAGTCGATACAGAGATAATATTTATTTAAGACGAGAGTTAATATGTCAAGATGGCTGCTGAAACCATGAAAACTGTAATGTCATTCTAAGTAGGACAAGCATTACTTAGTGACGTCAGCCTGCGCTATTTAATTATTTATTTATTTTATTCGGAATTTCCCTATTGTGGGACAAATAAAGGAATATCTTATCTTATCTTAAGATTACATGTCAAAACTCTATGGTGGGTCAAGCCTGAGAAACCAGTTTTACAGGAGAGGTTACTGCACAACGAAAAGCAGATGATGTTTTCTGTCTGTGCAGTAAGACCTGTTGGGGGACAACTGAGTTCTAACGATGTGGTGATTTGCAAGCTGATATCTCCTGCCTAGAGTGGAATAGGCGAAAGAAGTTACACAAGAAATCCCATTCAAGATGTTTTGGTTTCAGTCCAGCATACTTAACTATACATAACTATGACTCCACACTATCTTGGCAAGAATCTACATATCATTTTACGATGTTTACAGACTGAGACAGAAAACTGACCCGAAGGCTGTTATGGTTGTATATCATGCCGACATTAATCAAGACATAAGCATTCAATTGACACATTTCAGCAATAATCATGAAGGCATCCACAGCCAGTCCAATTTTTACCCAGGGAGTAACTCACACTGAAACACAGCCCTGTTAGAGAGCTAAACACTGACGGATAAATGCAAATGTAGAACCAGAGGGCCGCCTGGTTCAACAGAGCATCCATTCAGAAGAGCAGGTGATCGAGAGGGGCAGCAAGGAGCAAAACAGCCAAGGAAAAGTGTTCCCGAGACCCAACGTGTTTAACAAGACTCAAATAAAATGAACCAGAACAGAGTGACACCTGTGACAGTAGATATCAACAGTGAAGCTTTTATTTTAACATCCTAAAAATACCAACTACTCTTATCTGGTCTGAAGATTGTAGGTGACAGTGATGGGAGACAGAGAGGCATCAGCTTTCAGTCAGTGTGTGTGTGTGTGTGTGTGTGTGTGTGTGAGAAGACAGACAATACGAGACATGGACAGATAAAAGCAAAGCATCTCTACTACATTTCCCAATTCACCACATTTTCCATTTTGTCTCAATAAAAGTTTAACCTCACTGCCCCGGAAGACAGCGTGTTAAGTTACATCCCATCAATGGACACTGCTGTTCTTTCATTTTTAGACAGTATATTAAAGACTCCTGTTCGGACACAATGGCATTATTGAATCAACAAAACAGAGCAACAAAAAAGGTTTAAATGGAAAATTACGCGATGTACGTAATGTCACCGCAAAGCACGTAAACCTGTGTCGTTAGCAGGAAGAAAGCCGGACGTCGTGTTAACGTTATCTACAGATGTCGCGTCGCTGTTGGTCACTATTAACTTCATATCACACAGAAAAGCGTTACCAGTAAAAACAAAAAAACACCGGTTGTTTTATATCCGGCGAAAAAAAAATTACGTTATTCAGAAAAACTACGCAAATGTTTAGCCTAGCCACCTCGAGCTAATTTCAATTGACCTGCAGCTTTTAGGCTTAACTAACGATGGCAGCAGTGTTTTCAGATTTAATAACCTACTTGTTCCGTTAAATGAGGAATAAGACTGAATAATATAAACGTATAAATGCCCGTACTCACCACACATGTCTACAGTCTGGTTGCCAGTTACAGCTACTGGTGTAGCTGCTGGGAACGCCTGTCGGATAAGCTTCGCCCACTCTGACTCCACTGGATGACAGCCAACCGCCTTCTTCCACGGCGCCGTCTGATTGGTCGAGCGGCCTGTCAATCAAGATGCACCCACTGACGCGGGCACTCCTGACGTGGCAGCAGGATCAGGATGCAGATCCGTGGGCAGGGACCCGCCGAGAGCCAGACCCTCCTGCTGCTATTCATCACCGCTAGAGTCAACATCAGCGCACAACCACAGGCCTGTGCCCTCTGCCAACTGCACAGGGATGTAAAAAGTCTGATAGGACAGTGTGGATTATTGTTTAGAGGAGTAATGGTTGATATAAAGGTCAAATGACGAATGCGCGTAAAGCTTCCAGTAGATGCAGCCAGGAAGTTAGAAATACTACAGACTGTAAGGTCCTCCTGCACAACCCACACAGCTTTCTGAAAATAAGTCACCAAAACGCTGTGAAATGTGTATTTGTTGTATTTAAAATAGCCCAACTCTTCACTTTTCACTGATTAAATGTGATTTTATAAATAGTATGTCAAAGCCATCTCTATGCTGCCAGGTGTGTGACACTGGTGGAGAATGATATTTTGTTTTAATATAGTTAATTTGATCACATTTAACGTTTGTCAAATTAAAACATCAGTATTAGCCTTGAAAAACATTTTATTTCTCCTCCTTATGTCAAATTAACATAAAGATTAACATACACGATCCTAGTTACTTTAGTTTTTTGCCCTACTTTAGTAAGGCAACAAAAGAAATGTGACTATTAGCATTTGGCAAAAGTATTTCTAAATGTAAAATGACAAAAACAATAAAAGGAAAAAAGTTAATAAAATAGTATGACTAATCTAGCAACTGTAGTCTTGTGTTTGTTTTGGAGAAGGCTTGTAAAAAAAAGCAGTATTGTGTAATATTAAGCAAATCAAATATTAACTCCACACACACAACAAAATACTGTCAGATTAGGAGGCACAGCAGTCATAAAATACTTCAATAAACTTTATTTATATACATACAGTATATGTATTAACAAGCAACTGATTCAGTAAAGGTGTAACAATGTGAAATAATAAATACATTTTATTTCAGCTCTGCAGTCATGAGTTTCTAAGACTGGGCTCTTTAGTCCCAATTTTTAAAATACTGCCATAGTATATAAAATACCCCAAAAATCTATGATAACTGTATGAATAATGATGACGTTGAGCTCTCTGACACAGGTATGCTATACACCACATCATTTTATTGCATCTATGGATTACAGGAAGTGTCCGGGGGGAAGGGAGGAATGTGAAAACGTGGTTCTGGTTTCAGTATAGTTCAAACTTGAGCCGCCTCCTCTTCCTCGTCCTTCACCTGTGGAAAAAGAAATAAGTTTAGTTAACATTTTCAAGTATTTTCTTTAGTGCAATTTTATGTGCTATTAAACATGTTTATGTATCTGGCAATTATGTGTAATGACAAGGCACATGTCCATTAATACAGTTAGTCAATCATTAAAAAATACGACATAAAATATCTGTTTGAAAAGCCTTGGCCACCTCTAAAATGTAATTTTTGTAACAAATGACTTTAGGCCTGTAGTATATTCAGCACAAAATATAAACTTTTAAGCCCATTATTAAACAAAACCACTGTCTTGCGCTATAATAAATCAAGCAGTTTATTGTTGAATCTGCACCTTATCTCTGAGTGGATGGCAGAGAATAAAGAGGTGGCAACAGGTGGTTTTTGCAATAAACTCGATTATTGTGTTAACATAAATGTGTTGCAATATGGTAACTGTTCATATCTCCTAGGTATATAGTTATCAAATATATGTCGATTACTGTCCTAGCCCTAACTATGACGCAAAACATGGCAGAATAAAAAATATTAATGAGGAAGTCAGAAAGAAGAAGCGTGCATTACTGTAACTAAATTAGGCAGCATGTGTACAACATAGTATAATCTGACAGGAGAACAAACCTGCTCCACTGATTCAACTTCAGGGACGTAAAACTGTAGCATGTTCTGGATTCCACTCTTTAAAGTAATAATGGAACTGGGACAACTGGTGCAGGAGCCCTGCAGTTTCAGTTTAACGATGCCGTCTTCAAACCCCCGATACAGAACATCGCCTCCATCCTCCTGGACTGTTGGCCTGGGGAAGAAGAACATCAACAAGTGAGGAAAAGGGAGAGACAGCCATTGTCATAGGGAACAGACAATGATATTGGAGTGCATCTTCACAAGCAGCTACCTTATTCGAGTATCCAGCAGTTCTTTGATCATAGCAACTACTTCATCATCGTCATCTGATGGTGCTGAAAAGACACATGGAGGTACTTTAGCATTTACAAACAGCTTGCCTTACTAGTTCAGGTGTCTATTTCAGTGTTTTGCCTGCACGTCTGGTTACAGTCCTTACCTGTGTCCGCATTAGGTGTGCTATCCTCATTCACAACTGGAAGTCCAGAAGTGAAAAAGTCCATAATGGCAGCAAATACATCAGGCTTGATTACTTTCCATTCCATATTGGCATCAGTCTAAATAGAGAAAGAAAGGAAAAAAGTTATTCCAAGAAATTACATTACAACATGCTGCATTATGAGGTATACTGTACATAACTTGGACCTGGTTTTACCTTTGATATGGTGATAAAGTCAGGGCCCAGGAACACACCCGTTACTCCATCAATTCTAAACAGCTGTCTAAAGACAACACAGAACATCAGAGAGGTTTTGTAGGGGGGATGAATTTGGGATGAATTACAAAGTTATATTGACACTTGAAAAGTTTTAAAATGTTAAAAAATAACAGAAACTTTGTGTATAAAAGAAAGAAAATTGTACATATACACATGCATTATCTATGCCCACATGTGTATGACTTATATATCATAATTCTAATTTAATATATTACTTTTACAGCACTTACAGTATTTCCCTTTACAATTATTGACATTGAATGATTCAAAGCTTATTTCGATTTAAAAGCTCAGACAAGCAACCGCAGTAACATATTCTAATAATGCATTGGAGGACACACATTGTCAGATAGGGAACACTGGGCTCAGCTTTAAGGACAATGGCTGCAGATTCAACCTAAGGAACATTCAGAAGTCTTACTGCTATTACTGTGCTCAACAATAATTAAAACTTACAGGCATTGCTTTGGTTCTCATGCAACCGGTCTAGCAAGTGAATAACTCTTCATAGGTGACTTGCCAAACATAGGTGTAACTAATAATAATAATGGCTACATACCATTTAGTTATGAAACAGTGGAACATAGCCAGCATTAATATCGTTTTTGAAACCAGTAATTTTCCTGCAGCGCTGAATCAAAATGCCTGCTATGAAAACGATTTAATAATCTCCTGTCAGTAACTTTGTATTTAAGGAAGTTATATACCTGGCTAAGGGAGAGCAGTGCGCGTCACGGGGGCCGGCAAAATTCATGGTTCCTGATTCAAGAACTGTACAACCTGGCAGAAACTTTAGGCTGTTTGGATTTGGTGTGTCCTGTGTCTGCACAAACATGGTCCTTGCTGGAGAGAGAGAAAAACAGAACAGTTAAGAATGTAACATCATTATAGTGTTATCTCCAAGCTAGAGAGCAACAGGGGTGCGACAGGGATACAAACCAGGAACAACCCAATGGGGGTTTTGTGGCCATCTGTTTGAGACTCCTGTGTTATGTGAAGGCCAGTGTAATCCGGCGCTCTGATATCCACTGCCAGCAAGGCTGAGACAACACAAAAGAGAGATTAAAAATGTTACTGCCAGTGGTGGAAGAAGTACTCAGATAAGATCGGCTAACAGTATTAAAGTACTGGCATCACAATAAGCTTAAATTCCCAAAAGTAAAAGTACTTATAATGCAGAATGGCCCATTTTCAGATTTGCAGATCATTGCATATTATACTATTATATTATAATTACTGATGAATATGTACATTGTTTTCGTGGTGTAGCTGGTAAAGCTGAGGGTAATTTTAACTAATTTATATACACCTGGGTGGCTTTTGAATTTCCCCCCTGGGGATCAATAAAGTCTTGAATCAACCTATTTTAATATGTCATCATTTATTTATTATATTTTGTATCAGTAATCTGAATCTGCAAAGTGACTGGTAACTAAAGTCGTCAGATAAATGAAGTGGAGTAAAGAAGTACAATATTTCCCTCTGAAATGTAGCGGAAAATGGAAATACTCAAGTAAAATACAAGTACCTCAAATTTGTAATTAATCACGCAAGCCTGTTTGATTCCCTTCCTTCCACTTGTGGATGTGGCAGTAACAGATTAAAGTAGGGAACAGTTGAGTAAGACTAATCTACTTAAAGTCGTTTTGTGCACAATACATAATTCCTTTGTAGCAGAAATTACATAGAGCAATGCAATCGAGCAATAAATACACCGGCCCTGCAATGACTCATGCATGCAGCACATTTATTTTTATCTTTTCTTGTGTTCGCCGAGGATAATGCAAAATGGATGTCATGTGGGCCTAGCTACTGGATTGTTGTCCTATTCATAGACAAATATCTCGTTTAATTTTAACTTAATTTAACTTGGACTAAGTTAAATGAGATTTCTTGACAAACCTCACTCTTTAATTTCTAAATGAAACCAGTTATCTACAAGTTCATATAAATTAGGTATAGATATAAACCATTATTCACCACCTTTACTATGACAAGCCTACAGCATTACTGGTGCAGCCAACTATTATCAGAAGTAGTGTAACTAGTTGTAACTGAGATGTGACTACATATTGTAGGTCAAGTTCCTAATCGATCAATTTCAAGTCAAAGACGACTTAACGAAGCCAAGAGCTCCAAACAAATCCAAGTCAAAGTTATAAAGATGTATGAACAGGGGGAACAATACAAACATGTTTCCAAGACATTAAATATCCCTCAGAGCTCAGTCCAATCATTGTACCATCATATCATCAGCAATATCTTAAATAACCAAAAAGCCACAAACTTGACAGTTTTGCAAAAACAACTTGTTAAACATTAAAACGTCCAGATGTGCACATGGACTCAAGGCAGCAACTACATTTAGACTTGAAGGGATTTATTCCTATGCATGATTGAATTAAATCCGTAGAGCAATAATATTCCATTAAACACTAGTTTTTTTTATTGAACAGTGCTTTAAACTGTTACTAACTGGCAGTGATCTAATTGGTAATAAATAATAAACATTATATTATTATTATCACGCTGCTCTAAAATGAAATTATCTGTCTGCGTCACTCTGAAAGCTACCTAGCCGCTAACAGCTACCGTCAGCCGGACTCTGGTCCTTAAGAGGTCGAAGCATCGTGCGCACATTGAAAGTCTAAATGAGAGGACGTCTCACTATCAAAGCGGACAGACGGGTGAACTTACGGACGCGCAAGTCTTGCTGAAATCCCCAACAACCTGCCGACCTGTCTGTAAGTCGCCATGTTTGTTGTGATTATCTAAAAAGAGAACGGAAGTGGTCCGGTACATTTGCGGAAGTGACGCAATATTATTGTGCGCTTGGTAAAGTCGTCCCCTCTACAACAACCGTCTGCTGTTTGCGGTAGCTCTGAAATAACATTAAGCTGCATCGAAAATGCCGAGTGGCAGAAACTTTAGGAGGAGAAGGGACTCGTCGGATGTGGAGGAGGATGAGACAACCAAAGAAGTCAGGTAAAGTATTTTATTTAAAGTCTAAACATGAACAACATGCTGACGGTCTCTTACGTAAGCTAACGTAGCCAACTGCTCCATTAAAGTTAAAAACGGGTTGACCTATTTGTTAACGGGAGTTTTGTCTTTGTTGTTTTGTATTTTTAGCCAACTATCATTTAATTAATGTGTATTTTTTTGGTCTTCCAGAGCAAAAGTAGAAGAGGCTAAAGAGCTTCAGAGTTTGCGGAAACGACAGACCGGAGTCAGGTAACCTGTGAATCTCAACACGTGTTTGTTTCTTAAACCATGAATACATTGCAGAAAGGCAAAGTCTCTGCAGTAAAATGAAACAACTGATATATAAATTAATATTCATTATTTCTCCTTTGTTTAGTGTGACCGCCCTGTTGGTAGGAGAGAAACTGCCACCAGAGTCTGAGATGGATGTAAGTGAACCTCTTGAATATTCATTTATTTTTAGGGTGAACCTGAGTATTTATGTGTTTAATGTTGCGTTTTATTACAGAATGATCCTTTTAAACTGAAGACTGGAGGGGTTGTAGACATGAAGAAAGTCAAAGACAGGAATAGGGACATGTAAGTAAATCTCTTGACTGCTTTAGTTTTTTTTAAGGCAGTGTTATTAACATAATGTGTGTGTACTTGTACTAAATGGAGAATGTTTGTAATCACATTGGACACTAATTTGCCTAACGGACTTCTCCTCCACGTACAGGACAGAAGACGAGACGGACCTCAACCTGGGCACCTCCTTTTCTGCTGAAACTAACAGAAGAGACGAGGATGCGGACATGTATGTCTCCTTTTTCCACTTGTGACATAGACACACATACAGACACACTCTCAGTCTCTTTGGCATTCAAAATGTGCTGAGTGGGCACACACTGGTCAGACTTGTTTGTATTTATTTACATGTTAAACAGCAATATTCAACACTTGCTTTATTTAAATGTGGAGGGCCAACGTGCTTGGTCTAGATCGGTCATTTTAGTCTTAAAGATAAGTGAATTTCCAGATACAAGATTGTATTTACAACATTTAGGACACAATTATTGATTCTCACACAAAGTGCTTTAATAGAAATATTTTAAAATGTTATTTTGCTTTCATGAATCTATCCTCACAGGATGAAATATATTGAGACAGAGCTGAAAAAGAAGAAGGGGTTGGTGGAAGCTGAGGAACAGAAAGTTAAGGTGAAGAATGCAGAGGACCACCTGTATGAGCTGCCCGAGAGCATCCGAGTCAATTCTGCCAAGAAGACAGAAGAGATGTTATCCAATCAGATGCTGAGTGGGATTCCTGAAGTTGATCTTGGCATTGAGTACGTACAGAAAAATCTCAAAATTATTATTAATATTTTTTTTTAATTCAGCAGTTCAGCACGTCACTGACCAGCTGAAAGGATGCAACCCTGTTACTGAGAGCCTGTTTCTGTCATTTCTTCCCCAGTGCAAAGATAAAGAACATTATCTTCACAGAGGAGGCAAAAGCCAAACTTCTGGCAGAACAGAGGAACAAGAAGAAAGACAACGGGACATCATTTGTACCCACCAACATCGCTGTGAACTACGTCCAACACAACCGCTGTGAGTTCTGTCGATCTGTAAACATCGGGGTTTAAACAGCGAGACGTGGAAGGTTGGTTAAATATGTAAATGTTTTGTTTTTCAGTCTATCACGAGGATGTGAATGCACCACAGAGGCACCACAGGCACAGAGAAGAGCCCAAAGCAAGGCCGCTGCGTGTGGGAGACACTGAGAAACCAGGTCCAGAGGGTAAGAGACTGGACAGCACAGATCCTTACAATATAGCAGTTCAGCAGCAGGCGGCAGGAAACTGTTTAATCATACTGCAGCACAATGATTAAACAGTGTACTTGTTTCTATAAACTCTCTGGCATTTGTGACTTTACTTGGAACGTTGTTTATACAAATAATATAAGGTTGCTCACTGCTCTTCTGAAACCTGTAATCTAATGATTTATACCTTCTGCTCCACTGCACAGCGCCGTCACCACCCAACTACCGCAAACGTCCAAACAACGAAAAGGCCACAGATGACTACCATTATGAGAAGTTCAAGAAGATGAATCGACGTTATTGAGGAGCTGGATGCATTGTTTTGTTTTTTTAAAAGGATGAATTAGTCGACTGGATGTCCATCTTTGTAAAGATTGCAGACTGGTTTTCTCAAACAACGATCAATCAGAGGACTCCCAAGAAAGTGTTGTGCTTTGTAAAGTTTGTAAATAGCTCTCTGTGGTTATCTGTCTACAGTACGTTTGCTTTGTGATGTGTTATGTTAAAGGAGGATTCCACATTATTGAAGAAATCATGTGGCTCCAGGTTGTCTGATGACCAAATAAGACTAGAATCTGTTAAGGAATAACAGAAGAAATGTTGACTGAGGTCTTATGAGAACTTTGCTTTTTAGTTCACTGTTAAGTTTTGACTTTTAGTTGTAGATTTGTATTTTTAGAACTTTCAAAAACAGATTGAATTAAAAACATAAAACCATCAGTTTTAAGTTCTTTAATGTGACCAGTGCTTGTAAGGGTAAAAAAAAGAACAGCAGAAATAAAACATTACAAAAAACATACTAAATAAACATAAGAACATACACTCATATTCAATACTTAAGGAAAAATATAAAAAAATGTTTACTGGTATTTAAATGTTGCAAAGGTACACTAAAAATCTATAAAGCTGTCTGCATGTTTTACTTCACTATTGTGTGTAAGTCAGTTTGAATAAGTCTTTTAAACTGGAAGGTTACATTTGATTTGTTTTACAGGGCATTCTCCTGATTCTAATAAGCTTTTCAGGTACATCTTGTTTAGTACTTTATTTTACTTTTCTCCTGTAATACAAGTTTATGCAAAAGAAATCCTCAATGCCAGTTTTTGTCCAACACAAAACAGTGGGAGACCTAATCAGACACTAGTCCACTATGTGTAATGGAAACTAAATGAGCAAAACCAATGAAGTCCAAACTGAGCACAAGTGCTCCAATCAGTGTCCACTTTTCTCCTCATGGTTTCTCTATAGAGGATGCTCCGTGTCCGTTGAGGTGCTGTTGGGGGTTTGTCTCCTGTGGAGGCGGTCCCTCCACGTCCTCTCGGTCACCCTGGGTAGAGCTGCAGCTGCTGCCCGGGGAGGCCCAGCTGTCTCGTCGGCGGTAGGCCTCACACAGTGGCAGATCAGTGCTGTCCCACTGACTGTAGCTGTGCGGAGCGGAAACCAGTAGGAGGCAAAGAATCAGCGCAGCACAGAAAGAGAGGAGCAGACAAGAGCGGCAGGTCAGAATAAGCACATTCATACACGTAGAGGAGCGCATAAGGGCAGGCATACAATAGAAGCATGGAGGTTATGCAGAAGCACTGGAAACTGGATCAATGCATAATACAGCTGTTTATTAATGAGACAATGTAGTCAGTAGTGTGACTTAATCAATTGTTGATTTCGAGTTCAGCAAAAAAGGTGCAATTAGTTGCTGATGGAGGAGAAAGCAGAGCGAGTGCAGCGAGGAAGGAAGGCCCACACCCAGCATGCTCCGAACAAGGCTGAGACACTTTAATACTTTCTCACAGAAAACAAGACAAACTACTACAGTGTTTTGTCTCTACTTTATTTCTTAATCATTCTGGGTCTATTGGAACAGCTGGCACAAACTGGTACACATGAACAACCCACAACATGTGTGATGGCGCGCATGGTTACAGCTTGAGTCCCTTGTGCTCTTAAGGACGGCATCAATTAAAAATAACCTAATTGCTTTTACAGAAAACGTCTATTTAAGAGACTCCTGGTAGCTTTAGATTTGACCTCCAATAAATAACAGCAAACAAGTCGTGTCGTATTTTACAGCCTATACCAAAGGTTCATCCACAGCCCATCTTTAAAATCTACCATCATTACATTTATGATTTAAATATTACATATAAATAATCTTCAATCAATGACACATTTATAAAAGTCTATATTCTGATATAGTTTTAGTTATTTCAATGTGTAATTCTTCTAAAGGGAGTTCACTTTCTCTACAAAACTTTGTGTTAACTTTGTCACAACCCTTCAAGTGTTTTAGTCATGTATTTGAATAAATTCTGGCCATTACTTTAAAATATTTTAGCTGTAAATGAACTAGGAGCAAAGGACTCTACTTACATTCCACTAAACCACTAAACCTCTCCCTGACAATATTTCTTAAAACCTCTCTCAAGCCTACTGGACACTGCAGACCAGTAAACTGAGACTCTGATCACCTATAAGAAAAGAAACCCAGCAGTAAATCAGTGCCAATGCATTCTGTTCTGAATTACGAGATGTATCCTTCTGGCTTTTTTCATACTGCATCAGTGAACTGCATTGAATGCTCAAAAACACATGTTGAACTGTGGTCGTTCCAAGAGCTGCTTACATTTACACACCGATGTTGTAGTTAACGCTGAAGTCCTCTCTGCTTTGATCAATTTACGACACACGTCACAGAGCAGAAATACAGTCAAGGCACTTAGTAATCAATAACACTTAGTGAGATGAGCTCCACCACAACGACCCTCAGCAATGCTTGGTGTTGATGAATGGTGCCGTTTGGATATGACGATGACATAAATTCAACCCACGTTTAGATGCGGGCGGAACTAAACCCTCCCTTGGGCTCAGCAGTGAATGGTAAAAGTGAGACGGTACATGGTGCCGGGCATGGGACAACAGAGGGGCGGTGGGATGGGGGGCAAGTATGAGCCTACTTGTACCTGGAGGAGTAATATTCTTCCTCAAGCTCATACAGGTCGATGGCGATCTCGTCACGGAGCGAGGTGAGCTTCTTGTCACACTCCTCCTGCAGCGAGCGGAGCTGCTGGTTCTGGAGGCTGATGGCGTCGTTCACGGAGGGAAAGTCGTTCAGAATCAGGAACTGCTTCAGATCGGACACCAGCTTCATCAGGGACTCACCGGCTCGGACCTGATGCAACAACACAGAGGGAATGAATCACAATGTTCTTTTCTGTTCCTGTTTCTGGACTGAAGACACCGTCAAAGCTACTCAAATGAATCCTAAAAGTCTAGAAGCAGTCTCAGTCGAACGTTCGCGTTGCATTTCACTTCAGCTTTAACGTCTTCAAGGAGCAGCGTGTAGGATTTAGTGGCATCGAGCGGTGCAGTCGCAGATTGCAGCTTCCTTGCTTTACCTTCCCCTTGCAAGCGCAAAGGAGAAACTACAGTGGCCACGAAATGCATGAAAGACGCGACCGGCCTGATCTAGAGTCAGTGTTTGGTTCTTTCTATTCTGGGCTACTAGTAGAAACACAGCGGCCTCCATGGAAGGCAACCTGCAGCATCTGTAGATAAATGACTTATTCTAAGGTGACAAAAACAGTTCTTATTTTCAGGTGATTACACTAATGCAAACATACCTATAAATACTATATTCAATATATTATATAAAATTTCTGCCAATAGATCCTCCTAAATGTTACACACTGGATATAATCATACCAGTTGTTCTGTTGTGGTTTTTTACTGTTTTTT
>NW_023339718.1:8363571-8389064 GCF_004916995.1 Morone saxatilis
GGACTATTAAAGGAATATCTTAAAGGAATATCTTTATTTAAAATTCTAGTGAGATCCTACTCTGTATATATCTACAGTATCTACATTTTAATGAAAGGTTCATGTAGTCCAGGGTTTGAAAAGTTAACTCAGTATAATCAGAATCACTTTTATTGGCCAGGTTCGCACACATGCAATGAATTTGACTCCAGTTTTACGTTGCTCTCAATGTACATGGAGAGAATAAGCATAAATAAAACAGGACAACAAGCTCAACAAAAACAGACATAAACTACTGTGTACAGTAGACAATAGTGCAGGACGCTGAAATAAATATTTACGTGCAGTTATTTCTCTGTACATGGGGTAGGTGGATATGACAGTATAGAAACTGAATAAATATCCTATAAGAAGAGTTTGCGCAAAGTGAATTACTGTTTATCGCATTCATTTAGAAACCAGCAAACCTCCAAAGAAGGCTTTGGTGAAATGTTGTGAAGGATCTTGAGTGCTTACTTCTGAATGCATTTACTTCAGATAATGTCTGAATTAATTATATTAAGGCAGCAGATTCAGTGTATGCCCAAGATACTTACAATGTTGGCTGCTCTGACGTGCATCTCATAGTGGTCCTGCTCTGCTTGGGTTGCTCTGGAAACCTGCGTCTCATCCTCTATCTGGGGACAGAAAACAGTGCGACAACATTACATATACGACTGTGTTTGAAGGGCAAAGAGACGGAAGGTTAAGAGAGAGGGAACGACAGGAAATTAAGACATTAAAGTGGTAGAAGAACAGAGGAACTGGAAGTCACTGTGTCCATGTACCTTCGCTGTTTTGATAATTTCTGTGAAGTTGTCCAGGATGGACCGGATATCATCTTTCAGTCTCTTGTTGTAGTTCTGTAGCAGACTCTCTTTGCTTTGAGGGAGCACTCTCTGAGAAGCCATCGTGCTCAGCAACAGGCGACGTTACCTGTTCACATGAAGTTAAACACACACACACACACACACACACACACCTTCAGTAGCTGCTGAGGTCCACACAATCCGCGAGAAGACGAGCTAAAATAACAGAAACGGGTGAGACGTCTCGAAAAAACGTGTTTAATGTGGTTTCAGTGTCTTTACCACTGCGTAAATATGTTTTAATGTGTGTTCTGTAATGGTTATCACTTACTTCTTACCGCATACTTTGTAAACAATGTCGTTATTGTATAAAACAACCACTACGTTTGCTCTCCTTTCTTCTTGTTGGTGTTTAATGGCGGCTGACATCCGGTGTGTCTGTGCGCATTATCGCCCTCCTATGGTTCCTGAACCTGGTTCCTTCCTGACTCAGTGACATATTGTATGGATATTTCATATTATACACAATGCATAACAGTAACATTAGAGAACAACTAATAAACTGAACGATAAACCTAAATAATGAGCAATATATAACGCAATAACTGAGCAATTTGGTTGGATTTTGAGCAGATAATTTCCTGTGAATATTGCATCAGATGAGTTTCCCTGATCATTTTAGTAGACTTTAAATATAATTCTGTTAGTATTGTTTTTTATTTATTTATTTTACAATCATACATATTTAATAGGCTTCTGTTTTTTTTTTTTTTTTTCTTACAAATTCAGTGTTTGAAATGTTTGAGATACAGCTCGATATTCTTAGAAGTTTTCTCCAGGCTGCTTAAAATTAAGAAGGCATTTGAAGCTTTGGCGACCCCTAGTGGGAGTCCTGACCCATAGGTTGGGAACCACTGCTCTAGTAAATATATAAATTCCAAGGGGCTTTATTGGCATGGGAAACAACATGTTAGCATTGCCAAAGCAAGTGTACAAGAGATTAGTAGATACAATTATAATAACTTAAAATAAAATAGAAAAAAAATAAAAGTAGACAAAACAAGACAAAGTGTCGCTTTACAGAGAAAAGGGTCGGTTTTTATCTCTTTTCTTTAATTTGTGTATTTACATGAATAAATGCTTAAACCACTGGAAGTAAACCTTTCATAACTGTTTAAGTGGCAGAAGACCTACACTCAGAAATAAAAGCACAAATGTTTTATCAGCAAAATGTATTTCAGGCATGAAAAGTAAAAGTTCTCATCATGAAGCAAAACAGTCCCTATAGGCACGTTATAATATTGGGTTGTTATCATTGATTGCATTAACATAAAAGGAGCATTATAATGTTGTAGTTGGTTGAGCTGAAAATGTGTTTGTGTAAGATTAGTGTATAAGTTTTCAGATAAATGTAGTGGAGTTTCTTATATCTGCAGCTGTGTTTTAGTGATTATAAATAACTGCAAAGACTGTGCAACATTTGATTTACATTCATTTAATAGTTTTTTTTTACGATTTACAACATAGTTTTCAAAGGCAGGCTGTGCAGCATAACAAGTATTTCGAGTGCTTTTTTGTCCAACATGTCGAATTCTCCAAAGACTTCCAATATAACACTGTTCGAAATACATTTTACAGCTGTCAAAACACATTCTTAGGGAACCCTGACTCTGTGTCAATGACTATGTGCAACCTTCATGTATACAAGTTGGGTGAGAAACGTGAGAATTTATAAAAAAGATTGTACACTTCAAAAAGAAAAGAAAACAGAGGACTTTACATTGCAACAGAGGAATACATGAATTAAACTTTGGGTTGAAACAGGTTGGATCCCCTTTTCTTAAAAGTGCCATGGTGGGAAACAAAAAGTGTTCCATGATTTTACAAAGCACAAAGACAATAAAATATTCCCAAATGGCGATGGAAATAAATTCAAAAAGGAATGTCATCAATCGGTCACCATTCAAGATTTCACTTACACGATACTACTGTTACAATCCCTGACTGGAACTGCTTAGCATAAGTGCTGTAGATATTTGTGTGACTGCAGGAAAGCATTTTTTTTTTTAAGTTGCAGTTTACGTTTTTATTGTATTTGTTCTTAAGTGTGAGTCACAGTACACATATGGAGTTTATAGATGTCTATGATGGAGTTGAAGGAAAGTCAAAAAGGAAGTTGTACATGAATGTACGCAAGTATTTGGTGGTGAATGCAAGTGCAATAAAACAATGTAAATGCAGCAGTTTGTTTTTTTTAAAGAGGGCACAAAAGGCAAAAGTGATTTGTGCTGTCTGATGTGGTAGAACGGAAGTACTGTAAGAGTGTAAGGCTTCAGAGATATCATCTTGTAAAGTAACAAACAAAAGTCAATCTTCCACATCGTATATAACATAGGAACTACTCTAATGCGTTTTCTATGCCTACCATTTATATACGGTTCGTACGTTACATGGAATAAACACTGATATTCCAATTTCATCAGACAGGACAGTGACCACAAACATAATACACATGACAAAAATGCAAACATTTTGGAACAAAAAAAAGTTTCATATCAACAAATGTTATCTTTGAAATGTCATTATCCAGCATCTGCTTCATAACAAACAAATCTATTGACTTTGAGGGTATAACTGTAAGGCCGTTCAAAGATGTATTGTTTTATGTCATTATAGATAAATTCCACTGAAACATCTTGTCGCAAAAATCTCAATCAAATATAGTGTTGAGAGACTGCGGATGTGTTTCACTCACTCAGTGCTTTACAGTGTCTTTTCCTCTTCCAGGCTTCTGTGAAGTCATGATCTTGTGATTCAAGCTGAATCCATCCTATCTGAGAACTAGGCTGATTATGCGATGGAGGAGTGAGGCGTTATCAGATCATAATTTCACAGTAAAGCTCAAATATACAGGAAAGCTGCAGACAATCTACCCACTCCCTCACTGTGTGGTATTTAGGTGACACAAAAGGTAACTGAGGTAAGCAGGAAAACAATCAAATGCCTGTCCACCACATTGTCTTTGTGTAGATGTACGTACCAAAAGGATTAAGGACAATTCAAAAGGTAAACGGATGTGACAGAAAACACAAAAAGTGACTCGGAATCTGGGAATGATGTCAGTTTTCTTACTCTAATGGAGCATTCAAGTGTGAAGATGACCTTGCACTATCAGAACTAATTGGAGCCAGTTAAGAATGAGATCCATGCAGGCCTGCAGTCCAGCTGCAGCGCTGGTGACAGCATGCAGTACGCCTGTTAGAGTTTGCATAATTAAGTGGCGCCGATACCCACTGCTCTGACCTCCCTGAGTGTGCGTTCAGGGCTTTTCTTGCGGGGCCTTGAGGTGAAAGGGTGCAGAGACGAAAGGGTCTACAGTGCTCACGTCTGAGGTCCATGAGTGAAGAGGTCCAACAGGGACTGACGCCACAGTGGCTTGCCTGCTCACGTTAGACACTACTTTATGAGCTGCTACTGGCTGCTGCGGCACAGGTCCCTCAAAGTGTCGGGAATATTTGGCCAGAGCTTGAGGACGGAACGGTTGTTGGGCGACTTGTCCCAACACACCTTGATCAGGGGATACACCTTGAACTCCAGCAGCATGAGGATATGAGGTCTTGGGGTGAGCTCCTGTAGCCTCCTTTCGTTTTCCGAAGGGAGCCTGAGAGAACACATCGAGCTGCTGCTGAGCCGAAAGGGCGGGACGCGGAAACGGAGCATTGGCGAACACATCGCATGCTTCTTCTTGCTTAATCTGAAATAGGGCTTGAGAGAAAACATCTGTGGCGACTTCTGCCCCCTTTGCTGGCTCGTGTACATGCTGGGAATGATTCGGAGCAAATGTGCTCGGTGTAGGTTGATGGAAGGTAGTAGATGGTTGTGTTGGTGCTGCGTTGGACTGCGATGGTGGGAGGAGGGCTAACTGAGGTGCTGGTTCTTCCTCATCCTCAGAGTCCAGCAGAGGTCTGGAGCCACTGCAGTCATGGGCTGTTTCATGACTCTCAATGGCTCCTTCCTCCTGCTGCTCTTCCTTACAGGCTTCTTTCTCCTCATCTTCATCGCTGGAGTGCACACATCCCTCGTTTATTTGAGATTCTCCTACTGGAGGTTCAGTCTCTTGTCCCTCACCAAGCACAGAGTAGCCATTACTCTCCCCTTGCACATCTGTATCAGAGAGCAGAGATGAGAGAAAACATATGAGAGGTGAACAAAAACTTTAAGACAGTATAAATATTGTAACAAGAAATGTACCACCTGAAGTTCAGCTGACCACTTATCTACCAGGCCATCAAACCTCAGTCACACACATTACATTCTATATGACCGATGGATCATCTGTAACATCTTCAACCACTGAAGAATCAATGAGAACGACCTAACAGTGAGAAACCAGCACAAGACTACAACAATACAGACACATTCTACTCTGAACAAGTCACATAAGACAGACACGACTAGTCAGCTCTACCATTACAACATCAAATAACCTTGTTTCCACAAATTATTCCACAAATTGTTACCACAGCTGCAGTACTATCCTCAACCTCCAAAAACAGTGCCTGGTGTTAGGGGGAAACGGTGACAGCAGTTTAGCTTTTTAGTTAGAATTGATTCTGTTGAGGTAGAGGGAGCTCAGAGGGAGTCAGTAGGTCTGTGGAAACAAGGACAAAAAGCCAGCAAAAGTAGAGGTAATTAGGGACAGACAGGTTTGCACAGATGAGCAGAGACAGATCAGTCTTACCTCAGCAGAGTCGGCAGCAGCTGTTAACTGGCAGCTCTTGGGAAGATGTTAGTTGCAGCCATTAAAGGAAAACACCTGTTTTTGTTTTGTTTTTAAACTTCTTGGGAAATTTCCTTCAGCACGCGATAGTTTCAAACTGTCCACGGTCCATTTCACATAGTATACACTTTTCTACATGATTTGAGCCAGAGTTAATCAAACTGAAAAATGACCCACAGATCATCTAACCAGTCAGAGCTGACTATGGGAACAACAACAAACAGTCAGACTTCTCATGTAATCGTGCAGAATAACGGCTATCAATACCTCACAATACAGCTTATAGACCCTACAGTCTATCTACCATTCAAGGACTCAAAGCCCGCTCCCAAAGTTTCTGGCCTAGAGAGTTAAAATATGTGTCTAGCAACATCCAGGAAGCATATAACTACTAAGAGATGAAGGGGAGTACGAGAGAAAACCTACATAGAAAACACTGGAATAGTCTTTTAAAGCTCGAAAGGACAACTGCGCTAGTTGTCAGACAGACAAGTGTCTGACGACGCTTGTGCTACGTGATGCAATACTGAAATCTGAGCAGAAAAAGGCCTTGGTGGACACCAACAAGTTAGATTAGAACATCTGGAATCTAATTTGGCTCCCACAAGGAAAAATGATCTGCTAATTAAAACAATGAAAATGGAAGAATAAATCTTCAGACCGCCAGCTGGCTCTTTTTTCTTCCGAGTAAAGAATCAAATAACGTGACCAAAAGACTTAATTTACATTCACATAAATGAGTTTTATTCTGTGTCTCTCTTTTTGAACCTTAATTCATAAAAATAGAAGTACACACTCCATAATGATCCTGCATTGACACATGGACATCTGCCAAATCATGTCAAACATTTTGAAATAATCAATCATTTTTATACCTGCCACCATACCAACCCAACCAGCACAATAAGTACATCGGTTTCACACAGCAACACAAGTAAAACTCTACAGCCAAGGCGAGAACTCTACAGGATACAGCACTGTACTGTACTGTCTGATAAGAACATGAAGCATTATTGTAGGATTGCATAGATTAGCAACAAAAATGCAAATGACTTAACTGAACAACATTAGATGGAAAGAAAAAAGCACAGTTTTATTTAACCATGCAAGTTCTTACAGTATTGTCGATGTCTATGACTAACCTTTACAATATGGCATTCTGGGAGGAGGAGGAGAAAGCTATTTATGTCTTAAACTTTAAAATGTACAGTTTTGTGTTTGTATGTACATACAGTGTGTAAGGTGATATGGACCCTAAAACGAGACTTTCCTTAGCTGCAGAAAAGCCAGAATGAAAAGTAATACTTGGTGGGATTTTGACATTAAAGATGTAATGCAAAGTCAACTGTCGTGTGATCAGCCTTTCTTGATGATCATCAACCAAATTAAATAGTTATCAGAGGTAAAAGGTGCTACAGAGATATCGGGAAATAAATTCCGTCATTAGCTCCGTTTTGCTCCCTTTTAGATAAAATCTATCCACGTAATATACGGTAAATTACAAGTACTGGTATTGTGTAAAGAACTGTGGTGGAGGGATAAAAATACTATCCAGTCAGGTAAGTCATAAGCACTTTGTTTCATGTATCGACGATGACATCTAAAACAAAAGCGCTAGCTGAATGCTTGACATGAATGGAGGACAGGCAGAGGGACTTTGGACAGAGGAGAGGGTCAACAACTTTGCACTCTTAAATACAGCTTCATACACAAATATTTTTTTTATCTATATATCCTTATAAATTTTAACATATTTCCTAATAGTACTCAATTCATACATTCATTCTAAAGCACTATCAATAATAGTCACATTTATTCATACCATGATAGATGAAATGCCTTTAAATATTACATACTAAAAAAAAACTACTTTTACCAGTGCTGACAGAACAAATAGTGATTTTATGTACATATAAAGTAGTTTTTCTGAAATGTCACATTGGCCACATGACCTCAACGTAGAGGGGGTGTCAATGGGAGAGGGAGATTTTCATGTAAAGCTTATTTGTTACCACAGTATCTACATTGACATCTACACTGTACCTTCCTCTCTGTAACAGCGGTATGCTGCTTAAAATCTGCTCGTCTTCTCTGACACTGAGAGCAGACTGACACATGGCAAACAGCATTATAATAGTCATTTGCTTTAGCTTTGGCATGGCTGCAAGTCAAATAATTTAATTCCCTTTTTGTTTGTGCTGTGCTTATCTTGACACTGGGTCAGAGATGTGATGTTGAGTTCATGACCCTCGACACAAAAAGATGTCATAAAATGCTCACATACCATTAATGGTTTTTTAGTGTGTTGTAGATAATGCTGACAGTGAAAGCATCTTGCCATGACAATGGAGCCGAATGATTCAGCCATGTAACACTGACTTCGCCAGTTTCAGGATTTCAAGACATCATCCTAACTGACAGATTTACAGGTGGAGTCTCAGGAGAAATAATTCCCTCCTTATGATCCAGAAAGAGGTGACAATATACAGTTCTGCTGAAGCTGCAGCTCTCAATACACGTACTAAGTTACTTTAGATAAATAGCTGTTAAAGACATAGATACTGCTCTATGTGGGAATAGTAGCACAGAAATTAGCAGATCTGACTTCCTAAGATGGTGCACTGAGATCATAGCCAAACAACATGTTTGAAAAAAAAAAGCAGCCTAATTCTCTTTGCACAACAGTAAACCGCGACAGTTAATCTGTAGACTGCCAAAATTTTTCTTTACAAACTGGTTCTATCAGTGCAAACAGCTCTGAGATTTGTTTGATCAATAGTTCACAGGAAAAGTGCATCACATATCCTGGAGGTGTACAGCATTTTGGCTCCTCACTCTTTAGTCAGACCCCTGACACAAATGAGCATGCCCAAAGGAGGCTTGTTTAAATAAAGCTTCAACCCTGAACGAGTACACAAAGTGAACACAATGCAGCTGTGACCAAGCAGTTTAACAAGTGCATACGATGACAGTCGATCACCATGGCAGTGCGCTCAATGAGGGATTTTAATGCAAGTATGAGGAAAGCATGAGGAAGACCATGGTATAGCTGGGACAGAAGCAGACGATATGCTCAGGCATTAATGAAAAGATTTTTACCAGCGTGGGAATGTCAATGGCCAGCAGATATATACGAAACCAGCTTATCAGGCAACTAGAGATGGAGTTGAGGCCAAGGAGGCACATTAAAAGAAAGGTTCCACTGAACCGATCTATGCTGGCGCCTCTCTTTCACATAAGGTGCTACATTAAGTGCCTCTGATCACATCTCTATCCCCCCCCCCCCTCCCTTTGTTAGGATTGCACACTGCCCCTTCGACCTCTCCCACCCCCTCTAGAGGTCGATGAGCTGATCCACCAGCAGAAGGGAGCGGGCCAAGTTGGGGATGCTGGATTCTGAACTGCCACTGTTGCTGCGCGAGTGACCACCTGAAACGTGCCAGAAAGAGAGAGAGAGAGAGAGAGAGAGACAGAGATGGACATGGAAGAGCCGAGGTAGATTGTGAAAAACAAGCAAAAGAATAAGTAATATTAACAGAGATTGTATGGAGAAATTAAGAGCGAGGAGTTGATGAAGATGAAGGGAAAATGATGGCAGAGCAGAGAGATGCATGAACGGGGGCAGAAAGAGAAAAAGAAACAGGCAGAGAGTGAGCTGGGATAATCTTTATACAGCTGCATCATTACAGGGGGGAGAGTAAGGGAATGCCTTTCAAACATGAGGAGACTTTCAAGATAAACTACAAAGAGCCAAACACCTGCGAGGTGGAGAACCACTGGCAGTGTAACATTAGACACAAAAGAGGGAAGGATGACTAATGTGAGAGCTTGATGGGATAAAAAAAAAAGCCTTAATGTGACAAGCACACCCATACAAGCCTTCTTCTCATCAGCAGTCAAAGGAAAAAGCTATGGCAACTAATTTGTGGTTCATTGTCTGGGCTTCTGCAGGTGTGAGTGCTCATCTCGGGATTATGTTAACCTTACCTTGATTTGAGTTTTTGGAGATGAGCACGGGAATAGGGTCAAACTCGTCATCATTGCCTTTCTCCCCACACGACATGAGGAAAGCAGAGTCTGCGGTGAAGGAAGAGGAAGTGAAGGAATGATGGAGGGGGGAAAGAAGTTAACTCAGCCAAAGAAAAGAGCAAAAAGAGGAAGATGCAAAGAGATTAAAATAGATGGAGCCAGGGTAGTCACAGTATTTAAAAGCCATGCATTTTAGGTGGCTTTTGGCTCTTCTACAAATGAGTCAAGGGTCTGTGAATCGGTTATTGAATGTGTCCAATTCCATCATATGTGAGACTTTGTTTTCTGTTCGAACTGTTTTTGAAAGGATCTGCAGCCTGTGAGGGTTTCACGGGCTGAAACACCCAGCATACATAAGGCTAGCCGAGGGGTGCTGCAAAGGGGAGGTCTTACCAGAAGCTGTCTGACCGGGCGGTAGATCCTCCAGACAGGATCCAGAGCCGGAGCCAGGAGGAGCAGAGGAGCAGGAGGAGGAAGGGAGAGCAGAAACAGACTGGTTTCCATGAGGTGAAGTATGAGATAACAGATCGCAACCCAGCAGAGAGTCCTCCCCAGTGAGAGAGTCTGAGATAGGATGAAGCAAAGCCAGAGAGACAAGGGGTCACAGTAAAAATAAGATTGTTAGCTTACAGAGCAGAGGAAAATGCAACTTGTTAGTAAAGGCAGTTCACTGTTTTGTCTCTGAAAGCATATCATAATCTGCATCAAAGCAAAGTTTTCTAGAAATCCAAGAAAATATGCTGCAAAGCCAGGGGCAGGAGCTTTAACACTCAGCAGTAGCTATGAAAATCTACATTTGCCACAACTGATATCCATAATTACAGAAGAATGTTGACTATGGGTAGAAGATTAGCACGGATAATGAAAAATCTGTTAAATGTTCTCACTGAATACTTCACATCATAGAAAAAAACATCATGGTTCAGACTACTGCGCCACACTAAAGCAACTGTTCCAGTCACTGAAGTTAGCTGCCATTTTGAATGAACGACAGGTCAAAATGATTTGTTGTTTTAGTGTTTTTGCCAGGACAAGTGATACATTAGTGAATGCAGCTGTAGAAATCACTCAATAAAAACCTCGGGTCAAGATGATAAGTGAACAAGTGACAAGGGGATCCATGACCACAACTGGAAACAGTTATTCTTGGTGAAAATGCTGCAAAGAATTATGTGTTTTCCCATTCTGTGGTCCAGGATGCTAACCTGGCACGCTGGCCGGGATGAGCTCTGGCTGGCCTGAATGTCGCTGGGCCTGGGGGGCTCCCAAACCAGGAATTAGTGAATCGACACACACATCTGCCTTCACTACAAGGAGACAGCAAGTGGAAAAAACAGCAACACAAAGACATTATTAGTCATTTTAATGAAAATAGATTGCCTTAGTAGGGATAAAATCGGTGGAGGCTTTCGTCACTCCTTCCCCCAGAGGGTCTTTCCAACTTCGTTACCATGTCAGTGAAAGAGGAGAAGGAAAGCAAAGAAGTCGCATGCAGAGCAGACGGGGAATTTTAGGTCAAGGCAGGGGACAAAAACAGAGCTAGTACCATTGGTGGAGCTCTCTGCAGAACTATTGAAGGGGTCAGCCAGGGTTAAGAGGTCAGGGAGCAGCAGAGAAATTTCAGGGGACTTCAGTCCCTCAATCAGCTTCTCTGTGAGCAAGCCAGAGAGAGAAGATGGGAGAGTAGTTGGTGGCAACAGATGGCAAGACAGAGGCAAAAGGCAACAAGGGAGGATTTTGAATACAAATAAAAAAGGAGCAGAAAAACGAAAGAGATATGAAACTCTAGAAATGTGGGGAAATGATTTCATTATAATTACATTTTAGTAATATTTATAATATAGTATATATCAAGCTACATTTTAAGGGACAAAAAATATGTTTAAGAGGCAAAAAGAAAGATGATATAAGAAAGGAAGGAAATGATAGGAGGTGGACTATAAAGACCATCATGTGAACATTTCAAGGTCATTTTACATTCAGATGACTTGGTTGCCTTCAACGTCAATGAAACCAAAATACAACGATAAAATAGTTGAATGATTTGTTAGTTTCTTTCTACCACAGCCACACACTCCAAGGCCAGTAAGCTGAGTGTAAGCTCATGCATTCACAGGACAAAACTCTACTATCCTTTACGAGTACAAGTACGGTACCAAACTATTAATGCATAAAACATTGAGAATTGTTCACACTCTTGAAGTACACACTTCAACATCACACATTTTATTATACAAAACAAGCCAGAGCAATGAGTGAGTTTCTTCCCAGCTGTCATATATTGCATGATGCATCACTGTCTACACCCCAACCCTCTCAACTCATTTTTGGACCGGTGCAGACAAATGAGCAGAGGACATCTTTGTTAAGTTGGTTTTAATAAACATACACTATTTTTATCATTATTTTCTTAAAATGATGCACGTATATTATTATTAAAAAAAAGTACTGATTTGATCAAGTCCATGCATGAAACGACAAACGACTGACTTTTCACTGGGGTTCATACTTACAGGAAATGGCTATGGGGGGAAAATGGGATGGGGGGGCCTTAGACAAGGAATGTGTTGGCTCAGAAAATGGCACAGCAGATGTGACCTTTTGCCCCCTTCGCTATAGGAAAGAGGCCAACACTGATGAAACGCTTTTTACAAATCTCAAAGGTCAAAAGGCTTCTCACAAAGTCAATAAAGAACATATTTAATATTAAATACACTATTTGTTTTACTTAATTTCTACGAGGCTGTCCATATCCTTAGATGGGGCTCTCTGCTCTATCAGCTAGAGGCTGTGTTAGCTTGTGTGCATCCTTGTGAGCGATACAGAGAGAGTCAAAGAGACAGCTTAGGCTGGGTGGAGAAGATTAACCCCATCCTGATTACGTAATAGCCTCAACATTTTTATCCCCTCGGTTCAGGCCTTAAACAGCAACTACACAAAAAGGAGGATACACAGCTAAGAAGCATACACTTCCAAAAGGGCAAAAGGCTAAACTGAGAAGAACATAAAAGTCTGGGTCATCATTTTAACAAGGAAGCATGCTTAACTTTCTCTTGTTCTTAGGGCCACTGGTAAGCAGGCTCCTCCAGCAGTAAGGCAATCCAATTAACAAAGGAGAATTTGTCCTTCGCGTTGCCAGGCAACTGCGAAAGCACAGATCTGCAAATGAGATGCGATCTAGCTGTAGCTATGGTCTCTATTCATGGAAGCTGACAAGGAGCCACTGTGAGGCTGCTCGCTATGTCAACAAGATAGGGCCGTGTACAAATCCAAACCACAAAACTAGCACTAATAAACGAACCACTGGGAAGTGTGATATCCAGGAAAACTACTTAAGTAAATAAAGAAGTGACTCATAAGCTCTGAGAATATATTTGTTCACGAGCCTAAGGCCTGAGAGAATCAAAGGCACAGCTCGTTCTGTGTTATGTTCTGACAAGAAAATTACCTGTGGTGTCACAGAGGGTATTAAAAGGGTCCGGGGCAGTCAACAACGCTGAACCTGCACTCATGATACCTGCAGATCCTTCGGCTTAACATTGCACAGTGGATACAGATGGAAGAGAACAAATGAAGGAACGTGAGAGTATGAACAACAGAAAAAACGAGTGGGTGGGATATAAGCTAACTTTTATGACAACTTCAGACATTCGTCATCCAGCTAAATGGTTGGATTCCACCTATCTCCATATGGAATAGTTGCATGTAGCTGACACATCACTCAAAGAGAAGCCTCCTGGAAAATAATGTATGAAAAGCAATGACACAGTATATTGAGAGGAAATAATAAAAGGCTTACCTGGAAAAGCATTGAGGCCTGGAATGAGATTTTCACTGGAGCCTGTGGCCTTATCTCCTGTTGCAGCAGCTGTGCACAAACAAACAGAAAGTATCAAATACATTTTTAGATCAAACAACTATTTACCAATGCTGCAGGTGTAAGTAATCATGAACCAGTTGAACTCACTCTCAGCTAGCTTTGCAAAGTCTTTGTTAAGCAGCTCCTCCGCTGTTAGCTTGGAGAAGTTATCATCCCCAAATGGGTTCCAGCTGGGCTGCGGGTTGGGTGCAGTAAAGGCTGCTTGGACATCACTATCACCTGGATGATACACACTCTGTTGGGATGAGCAGGGGGAACCAGAGGGAGTAGTGCTGGCTGATCTGCAGTACACAGAGGTGTAAACATAAACAAGGTTAAGAGTGCACAGTGAAATTTGATTATTGGCTGTAAGTGTGCACTGAGCTACTGAAGTATGCAAATAAGAGTGAGTGAGTTATTTAAAGACTGAATCAAGTGATTCTTCTGAAGCTGGATTCTCTGGGATGTAAAGGCGTTGTTTATTCTCCTTTGGGGTTCTGTCATATGAAAGGACTGTCTATTGCCCTTTTCAGCTCACCCAGTGCCATGAAAGGACAGTTCATCCTCGAATCACTGAAGGGAGTTAATTCTGCTCACTTGGACTTATTGAGGCTGGCCTCAGCTGCGGCTGCCTGGAGTAGCTGGGTGGACTTGCTGACTGGGACCCCAAACACGGCACTGTGAGTGACATCACTCAGGATGCGTCTGTGGCCGCTCTTAGGGGCTATCTTTGGCGACGAGGGGGGTGTCAGTGAGCCGACTTTGTGAATCCCTCTGCCAGCCGTCTATAAGGAGAAGAATACATACAGAATGGTAAATATGAGGGAAAATGTCCTTGATGCCAATTTCAGTTTAGTGTATAAAGAGAAACAAAGAAATCGGACTCCCAACACATACGAACACCAAGCAAGCAAGATCTACTGGAAAAGAGAATCAGAAAAAGAAGGATTATAAATTCCTCGAAAACCACAACAGAGAGAAAAACTGTTATGGAAAAGGGGAGAAAGTATTTTCAGTACAGAGATTGTAAAGAAATGGATATACCTCATGAAAACAAAGAGTATGGTCAACAAAGTATGAAAAAAATAATAATTAGATCGCTCAAGGAAGCAGTTTAGAATGCAAAACTAAATGATTTGGTTATCACGTCATTTACACAGTATCTAACTGCAGCAATGAAAGACAGGAATAAAAGAACATATCTAGCTACGTGGCATTCACATTATCCTATTTAATATATTCCGTGAGAGCATTCCTGCCTCCTGTGCCCCAGAAGAGGAATAGTAAAGATGCAGATGTGATTGGAAAGAGACAAGCTGGTAATCAACTCCCTGTCCCAAAAGAGCTGCAGACAGCAACAGGAGTAGGATGTTACCACGATCTCTGGGGCAGCTGCAGTACCAACGACTGCAGACTCAGGGATGGGGGTCAGATGAGAAGCTGCTGTTTCATGGACAGAGGTTACATGCTGTTGCTGCTGTTGGTGTTGCAGTTGCAGGGCAACAACTGGAGGAACAGGCTTAGTTTTGGACTGCAGCAGGGAAGACGGGTGAGATGCTGTTTGCTGTTTCTGTTGCTGGAGGCTCTGCACCAGTTGATGCTACATAAGAACACCACACAGCCAAGCATGAGGAAGGCCTAGTTTGTCATGATTTATAGCTCTTTGACAAGTGCAGCTGCCATTTATAGCATACTTTTCATGGTTTATTTTCTACCCTTTTGACAGTACACAATGGAAATCAAGAGAAAATATAGGACAGAGGGAGGGAGACAGACACAGAGAGATAGAAATGGAGGAGGGAGAGTGAGAAGAAATGTTCACAAAATGTTATAATAAATAGTCTTTTGTCCCTAAGAGCACAGACTGCATTGGAAAAATACACCAGCGATGAATAGTATTATATGTACGTTACATTTTAACTACACTAAACAACAGCTTTTATAAGAAGACATTTTAAACAAGGAGCAGGCCTGCTTAGACTAAAAACACTAACAGAGGGAATAATCAGAGGCGTTACTGTCCATTCATGAATACTTAAAGCAACGTTTCTACCTTAATATAACTTCAGAATTATTTTGATGCTGTTAAACTGTCTTGTAATAGGGTGAAGGGTGCACCCCATACGCCTGTTTGTGCACTATGTAACTTTGGTTTCCAGGTCGGAACAAGTGCATAACCCTTACGGCACTACATCACACAACACCAACTATGTCAGTGATTTTGATTAAACTGGATCATATTTTATGGAGAAAATGTTTTCTGGTTTTCCTCGTGATGTCCTCCGCCTGCTCCACCTCAACTCTCAGTGATTTACAGAGTTTCCTGTCGGACAGTGAAGTAACTGCTGTGAAATGTAGCTGCTGTTAGTTGTTAATCATGAAAAATGCAGTCCATATTTACGATAGTGGTATTGCAGTGGGGGCACGTCACAAAAATCTTTCATAATGTTGCTTTAAATTAAAATTAAAACATCAAAAAGAAATCATAATAGTTTAATTCAACAGCCTGAACCACAAGATAAACAGATACCATGGTCAAACAAACTTGCAGGCCCACAGCATGTGTTTGTATATTTAAGATTACGGCTCATTACCAGCTCAATCAACAGTAATTTGTAAATGGTATCACACTGTGTGTATGGATACTGATATTGTGAAATGAGCTGAACAAACTGATAATCCAAAACTGTGTCTGTATTGTGGTCAATCACGCTAATCAAAATAAATACAATGCTAACACCTGCAAGTGTTGCCAAATACTTACTGTTTTCCAAAGGTTCCATTACACAGGACAACAAAGACCTTTCTAGGAACAGGAAGGAATGAATCAAGTCATCGCTTTTTATCAGTTATTGGACTAATTTGTAAGGGGTCTAATGTTTTCAGATGTGGTGAGAAATCTAGCATGACTGTGCTAAATAAAGTAGAAATATTCTGTGAATAAAGGAATATTTATTTCCCAACCATTTTTACTCAAACTATTTGCTCTGACACTGTTTTTTTTGGTTGAAGATTTGACTGTATGCCTGAAAATGACTCAAGACGTACACACTGTATTTTCACACCACCGGCCAGCATCTGTAAGTGAGTCAAAAAGTAATTTTTCATTTTTCGTCTGCCAAGATGCCTACCTGCTGGTTACTCTGCGGGCTTAAGAAGGCAGCGACCTGCTGCTGCTTCATGAGGAGCTGCTGATGCTGCGGTGTAGCCTGCGGCTGCATGTTGGCGGTCTGAACTGGCTGTGTAGCAGGAGCCTGTTGAGCAGGTTGGACAGCAGCTGCAGCTGTTGGTGGGACATTCATGCCAACACCTGGAAGGGAGAAAAATTAGAAGAAAGAGAAGAATATGGACCTATCATTTATCACATCAAATTTATCTTTTGAAAAAGCAACCACAGAACACAAATTTGGACAGATTCTTGTTTTTATCTAACTGTCAAGTACGCAAACTTTTGGCATGTTGTAAAAATAAAAGGTGAATTAAGTGTTTGTGCATTTGTATTTGTGTGTAACTATTTATGTAATTGTAAGCTTCCTTAAATGTCAAAAAGGACCTTCAAATTAGAAACATTTCAATTTCAATAACTGGTCATATTTGAGCAAGCTGATGCTTTGGGCCAAATCTCCACTTTCATCTGACAAAGAAAATATATAAATAAAGCAAGAAAATACTTTTCTATATTGTAAGGTAACAATGAAAGCATTTATTTTACATAAAGGATTAAGAATAGCTGAATAAGTATTTTTAGAATTAGTTTTTGCCACTTTTTATATCAACACATTATACATTTTAAACCACAAACACTACTTAGAGACCCAGCAAATGAGTGCATTACAATTGCCCATAAAAAAACATGAGAGTATGCTGCTGTAATTAATGTGACATCATGCCACCATCTATTCTGTTTGCAAGTGGGCAACAGATGGATAGGCTTGTCATGTCAAAGGACTCATAAAAAGACAATTAAAAGCCTTTTAAGAATGGGCTAATTGAATCATTGGGAATACAAGTCCTTGATAGGCTTTAGACTCAAATTCTTGAGCAATTCACTATGCTGAAATCAATATGCAATGTCACTTTGAGTATAGTGTTACCAGGATAACTGCCACCATAAATGCAGGCCCATATTACTTGGTAAGAAATGGCCTGACACACAGAGTTACTCATACCTATGGCCTGGGGTGCTCCAGCAGCCACATTGGGTCTCTTGCGCGGGGTGAGAGCTGGCTGGATGGGAAGAATGCCTGATATCGGCTGAGGCTGAGCCTGGCCAGCCTTGGGTCGTTGCCGAGGTGCAATTGAGGTTTCCATGGTAGGAATGGGGTCTGTGAGCCTGATGGAGGGAAAAGAGAAAACTGACTGATAATGTAGAAATGTCTTACAAAGATTACAACACTTGAATGCTTTACCTTTTACCCACCTGGCTTTGGATTGACTCTTTTTGGCCACTGCTTCACTGGCTCTGATAGGCTCAGGAAGTTTTGCAGGAATAGGTGAATTCTACAAAAGTAAGGTGATTTGCAAAGAGTTAAAAAAATCAGTGAGGCATTGCTAAAACATTTTGAGTGTCACAGTTACACTCCAGTATTGATTTGCAGTTTCCATGAATGCACCATTATTCCCCATTTTAATAATACTTAAGGGGTGAGGTCAGAATTTTGGCTGAATCAGAACATCAGTGCTGAGCTACTTTGTAAAGGCATTAGAAAAGCAGGATAAATGGAGGGCAGCCAACTGGCCAAGCAAAAAAGCTGAGCTTCTCTCCATTATCATTATGTCCTAGATTACTTTCCTTAGAAAGCAACAAAACAGTCGAATCAGTGTCTGCCTAAATTATTAGAAGAAAAGAGCTGCACAACTGTTAATGTTTAACAGTAACGCTGCAGCATATTCCCATCCCAAATTCCTGCCATTCCTCATGCCATGGCGACTTACATGCACATTTGGAACTGAACACTCTCGTCGGGCAAGTTTAAAGGCGAAGTAGGATATTTGGTAGATGTCTGGTCTCTTATCTGGGTCAGGTTCCAGCATGTATCCTGAAAAATCAAGGATGTTTAGTTTCAGTCAGAAAATGTACATTCAAACTTTTAGTAACTGCACATACACAGGATGTAGATGCTGTATGTAGGGCAGTGTGTATATTCTAAGGAACAAGGTTACTCACTGATGAGACAGTGCATGTCCTGGGAGTAGCGCGAGTTGTCTGGGATAGTAAAACTCCCATCACAGATAGCTACTTGGCTCTCCCCAAAAGGAAGCGTGAAGTAGCACAGCTTATAAAGTAGACAACCCATGGCCTGTACAGACAAGAGAGAAACACTTAAATGTGAGTCTGTGTCTAGCATGTACATACTTATACACATTATTATCATGGTGAATTTACTGTGATCATACACTCATCATAATGTAGTATATTGGTATTAAACACAGTCCTCCTCACCCAAATGTCTGCCTTTGTTGTGATGATCTTCCCACCATATAGGTTGACCATCTCTGGAGCGCGGTATGACAGAGTAGTGTACCTGGTTTTAAGAGCAGACCAATGAGCTTCTGAATGTTAATAAGAGAAAGGACAGAAGGTATAAATAACTCAGAAAACTCACTTTTTGATTTCTTCCTCCACGACGGGCACCCCCTCTGTCTGAGGGTTTTGGAAGCGGTTGGTGGCACTTCCAAAATCACAGAGCACATAGTGTCCCCGGTCATGCAGAAGAATATTTTCCACCTACATGAGGAGGACAAGAAGAGACCTATCAGGCCTGATAAATGACTTCCAAATAATCATTGTGGCCATCAATTAGCTAGCCTTATGCAACGAGTAGTACGTACGGGGAATAAATAAGACTTGCCTTGAGATCTCGATGGACGATTGGAGTCTTGCACTGGTGGAGACGAGCGACCGCCTCACACGTGTCACAAAAGATCTGTAACACCTCGGCTTCAGTGAAGCCCGTCTGTAACCGCTGGTTCATTAGGTTAACCACCTGCCCGCCTACATACAGCAAACAGGTCAATGAGTCTATTAAATATCAGCTCATGGCAAGTTGACACATATTTTTATCAATAAACAACAATTTTGTTACTGAAATCGGTTACTTGAACACTGCATGGTGGTGCTTGTAGAGAAAAAAGTGTTACAAAACTTTTAAAATTAGGTTAATACAAAAGATCTGTTCTCTGTACTCTGTGTTAACTCGACTCTACAGAGGCTTCAACAGCTACACAGTAATGTTAAAATTTCAACTTTCTATAAATAACAGCACTCAGTTATGCATCGACTGAAACAGACGTTCTATTGACCACGGCAGCTATCAGTCGAACATTTGCCTTCACACAGAACAGGATGCTGTGAGGAGCCGAGGGTAATGGAGCTTTGAATTCAACAGAGACCGAAAGGGATGGGGGGTGGCTGGTTTACCTCGACAGAAGTCCATTAAGATTAGGACTTCCCACACATCGCCAGCTCCAACTGCAGTTATGCTGGAGTCCAGGAAACCAACTATGTTTTTGTTGCCCACTAGGTCCCTCTGTGTAACCAAACAGAGAGAGAGCGACATTGACAAACAATGGAGATACAGTTTATACACAGTATCATACATACGATTTTACTCACTCAACACTTGGCTTGGTATATTACAACGTTAATCCATGTTTGTAAGTATTCTGTCTATTTTTATCTGCTGACAGATGCAGTCCAGTGATAGTCATGCCACCCAGGAACTGCTCAGTTTCACTTACAGTAAGGACTCTAGTTGGGAAATAGACAGGCAAGGGAGCTTCAACATTTTTAGAAGACTCCCATGTGTTAAAATGGCATTAATTAAAACCCAACCCTTCTGTTACCCTCACTATTTCTGGGTCAAAGAGTATTTTCAGAGTACATAGGACTTCAAGCATTCTGGGTTAGGTATGAAAAAAAAAAAAAAGCAAGTATGTAAATGTATCTCTCTATGTGTGGAAAGTTATGTTACACTAGCTGGATGTTCCTGTCCTTAATCTCTGCCCACCTCAGACTGCAAGCAGGTTAACATTACACACAATTACACACAATTACACAATCTGCTCTCACAAGATTGTCTCCTCGTAGTGTCAAAAATAAAATGTAGTTCGCTGCACTCAGCAGTCAGTTACTGGACTGTCTTACTCACCATAATCTGTATCTCAAGGTTGCAGACCTGCAGATCGTGTTCATTGTTGACATACATCCTTTTTAGTGCACAACGTAGGCCCTGGTGAGTCCGCACCAAAAAAACTATGGCAAAACCTCCTGCAAATGAGAAAAGAGAAGACGAAAAGAGAATGAACACGGACATCTCATACACTTTCATCCATAAATCAATGTAATACAGAATTACTTTCTCAAAATATCTTGTACACACTATACATGGTGACATGTTTTTTTTAAGTAAGATACTAATGAAACCTATTAAAACCTGGTTAGTTTTGCTTTTCACTACAGTCACTGTCAGTTGAGGATATTCTGTAGTGCTGCACCAGTATAACCAAGAGAGAAGACAGCCAATTGTGTGTGTCAATTAAATTGATTCTGACAGCAACATGAGACACCACAATTTATCTTTTCTGAAAGGGTCTTCAAGCCAAACATCCCTCAGCTGTGCTCTGACCCTGACAGGTCAGACATCTCTTTATCGTGGCAGCTAATGAGACTGGCTGATGGAATTGGCTTCTGCTACACGAATATGTTCATATATATGTCTTTCATGCTATCACAGCAATAAGGTAAAGAAAGGAGTGCTTAAAGGGAATACTGTATGCAATGAGCGCATGGTAAAAGGGAGCTTGAAACAGCACTGTGTGAGTCAGCAGTTACGTTGAGGGGAAGGACGCAAGAAGTAGATAAACACTGACACAAGATACAGGAACTGAGAGAATTCATCATCCCACCTATGGCCGCCGTGATGCTGACACATAGGGAAAACCACGAGATGGCTATATTCCATAGAAACTCAACAACAAACAACCACACAGTTGACTAAAACACTTATTTCTGTTAACAGATGTGAATAAATATACCTGAGACAAGGTGAGCTACAATTTACACGTCACACAATCGTTTTCAGTTTCTATACAGTAAACTGTGTCGCAAACATTATCAGTTTTGGTTGTACTGCACTGAACTGTGGACTGTGCGATTCTTTATGGTCTTCACTGACTTCTAGATGTGATCTGGCCTCAGCTTGCTTTTGGTTCTCTCTTGATTTTATGTTGACAGCATGTAGCAGCTTTCACTGTAAAAGTCTGAATTGAGTTGTTACCGCAGCTCTTCTGTTCACAGTTTTTTTCCTCTCTCACAGCTTGTGTTAATGCCATGCACTGGGCTGACTCATCCGGCTGGCACCAGTAAGCCAAGGACAGCTCCATGTGACTGATGGGTGTCGTTCTACAGACCGCCTTAGGCAACATTACTGTGGGCCTTATAATTAACAGAATGAACGGAGAACATAAAGATGATGGGTGTCAGAACAACTGAATGCTGGTTCAATAAATACAATAACCCTCACTTGTGAAAGCGGTGCTCGGTGCTGTGTCCGACAGGGTGGAGCTGGGTCACCGTGTGGGATAACACATCACAGCTCTTCTGATGTCATCAGCTACGAATTCAATACTGGAAATTTCACAATGAAGTGCAAAAAATCTGCAACACAGTGCTGCACCAGGAGACACAGTACTGGCAGAGCACTTCGTAATTAGTGTTAATAATACACTTTGCAATGTGTTTGCAAAGAAAACAATATCAAACTAACTGAGACCCGATCCTGAATAAGAATAAACATAACATACGCCTTAAGTGTGTGTGTGTGTGTGTGTGTGTGTGTGTGTGTGTGTGTGTGTGTGGGATGTCAGAGTTCAAACAGTTGAAGCCCTACTGTCTAATCTGAGATGCCTGTAAGAAAGGTGAGGGCTTAGCAGCCGTCTTAAGCAACATTTAGCAGTGGTCTACTCTCTTAGCTGACCGTGTGGACAAAGTACAGCTACAAATAGCCACTGCCTCTTGACGTAACCGACTGTCAGGATTATACCACTATAGCTTGTGCATACACGCTCGACCTCTACTACTGTGAAAAAGCGTAGTGAGCGGTCGCAATGTCGGGCCACAGTTCGGCATCAGTGTAACTTGCATAACTAAATCTTGGCTTAGGACTGCGACGCATGCCCTCACGACTACTATGCTGTTTACAAACACGCTGTAGCTGTAAGGTTACACGACACTGCAAACACAGCACAAACACAAGCACCAGTCTCACCTACTGGAGGTAAAATGAGCATGGACTGCCCAGGCTTAGTTAGAGAAAAGCTTATGCACAGAAACTAGATGATTTTGGTTTACAAATGAGGGAAGGGCTAACTGAAGCTTCATACTGTGTAGTCTGGGAACACATTTTAAATAAATCTCCAGAACAGGTCTAATGTTACCAGCATCAACTCCATACAGACAAAAGAAAACACATGTTGTTGATAGTAAAGAGAGAAGGCTGTGTCTTCAGACAACTAGCTGAGAACAACTCCCAAACAAGCCCAAATATCCAAAATAAAAACCACGACATGACGACATGATTCCAGGTATTAACCTTTGAGCCTGAAGCTACAAAAGCTAATGTGTCCCTCTGACTGCTTTTGTCTGTATTGTGAAAAGTGTGTTTATGACAACAAAGGGAATAGACAAAGGGGGAAAAAAAAAACCAGCATTTCCAAATGGAGCAGCCAGCAAACGGAAACTAATAGCCCAGAATACAACCAAAACCATCTGAATAAATAGGTCTAGTGACACCAGGGGGAATCACCGCCGGGACAAGACAAAAATATAATCTGCAGAAAAACATTCCAACTAGCATTGTTCATTTTCACAGTCTATGCAAAATCCTGTTTACGAGATCGATTACCAATCTCAGTGCTGCCTTTCTCTCAAGTGTCTGCAGGTGTTTCTACGGACTGATGAGAAAACTACAATAATCACCAAAAGACAAGAAAATTCCAGTAAAGGTTTCCACTGACGTCTCCATGTAGGGTAGAAGTGAGGTTAGATGTCTGCCCCACAGTGTGGCCAAACAGATGGGGCCCCATCTATAGTACTGATGAATTAATCAGTCTTCTTTCGTCTATTATTTAGTAGCAGGCACTCTTAGCTAGCGGAGCATGGCAGACTCTCACTGCAAAGATAAATGACCACAGGAAACCTGTAAACCTTTATCATGAAGCCTGTTTAACCGTGACCTGGTAGAGACTAGCTTTAAAGACAAGACCAGTTTCCAAAAAAACATTTCTCAGGCATTATTTGGATTCACCCACAGCTAATTGACATGTTTTAACATGGAAGAGTTGGGTATGCATTAGGTGTGAAAGGCCCACCTTATCAGGAGAACATCATAATAACCTTTAACCCCTTCTAACCAACATTAGCTGATTAAAAAACTTATAAAATCTACCATTGTGATTCGTCACTCCCTTTGTAAATACCAGGACAGATGACTCAGCAAGGCACTGGTCCTTTACAGCGCAGCAGAAAATCCAGTTGTACTATGTTCCTCCCAGCCTGGAGGTAAAGCAGTGATAGTAAAGAGAAGTGAACCTGAACTGTCACCTGCACAGCATGAACACTCCTCCCTCCCTCTCCCACATTTGATTATAATTCCTCACTTTGGTGATCAGTGCACAAAAGCAAGCACGCTCAGGCCACACAAGAAAAGTGAATGAACATCAGAAGAGCAGACTGACACTGATACTGACTTTCCCATCACTGACAAAAAGCTGGTAGTGTTGTTGCTCCAGCTGGGCCCAGTCCTTTAATGTTACCTGTCCGTCCTCTCCTCCACAGTGTTGTGCATCTGGTTAAACGTGTTTACGCGACATGTATTTTATGTATTTTATGTATGCAATGCCACACAACAGAAAAGCCACATCATTCACCTTCAGCGACAATTTCCTCCACGGTCACTTGATACCGTCCAATGGTGAAGACCCGTCCGATGAAGCTGCCACCGCCGCCGGAACCAGCGCCTCCTCCGCCGGCTCCGGAGCCAGGCCCGGAGCTCACCAACTCCCGGCGAGAATCAAAAAATTTCTTCATCTCCCCTCAGAGGTTGTCCAAAGCACGATCAAGTCCAAAATGTATTAATATCGTTAACAACAAGTGGGTAAACCCCGCCGCTGGTCGCTGAGGCGCCGGCGTTAACGCTTTAGCAATTTTTCAATAATTGAATGAGCTAGCTTCGAGCTAAATGTTAGCCAACTAGCTGAACCTCAAAAAAAAAAAAAAAAAAAATAACAACCCCGTAAACACAACTGTTTGAACAGCAGCCGGAGTCGAAATACGGGTGATAAAACAATAAGATATAAGGGTGGGAAGTCGCCGCTTTCCAGTCTGAACCGAGAGAAGACACACTGCTAGCCGTTAGCTCACCTAGCCAGCTAGCTTCAGCAGCTAGGTGCGGTGACAGCTGTCAGGTAAGACCTCAGGGTCCAATGCAGCTTATTACACATCTCCACCGACGTTTTCTTCCACCCGAAGTGTTACTTAGTTCACCTGCTGCTCGACTCTTCTGTGTCGTTGTAAAAAATAAAATAAAAAATAAAAAAAATGACTCCACTTTCTGCTGTGCGTCCAGCCGGCTGAAGGCTGGTCAACTAACTTAATGCCAGAGCTAACGGAGCTACAAACACAGTGGATGCTAAGTGGGAAGAGACGCTCTGTTGTGATTGGTCACATGAACAACGACTTCCTGTCAGTCTGCTCTAGTCCCACAGCGCCTCTAAGCTCCCACAAGGAGCTTCTAGTCCCGGTCTAGTCAGGCCTCAGTCCCACAGCCTCTAGTCCCACAGCTCTAGTCCCCCAGGAAGTCTAGTCCCGGCCCGCACCACCCTACGTCGCGCTCCAGGCTTAGTCCCCCCACACTCTGCTCCCATCAGGCTCTAGTCCCTCAGGCTCTAGTCCCCCAGGCTCTATCCCCAGGCTCGTAGTCCCCAACAGGCTCTAGGT
>NW_023339718.1:8389164-8402774 GCF_004916995.1 Morone saxatilis
CCCCACCCCCTATCTATCCCCCAGCCTCTAGTCCTCGCGCAGGCTCTAGTCCTACACCCACCCAGGGCCCCCCCCACCACCGCACCTCTAGTCCCCAGGCATCTGTCCACCCAAGATCTAAGACCAAAATACTAAGAGAACCGCCCCCTGGGCTCTACGTCCCCCACACTCTAGTCCCCCAGGCTCTAGTCCCACGACAACAACAAAGCTCAAATATAAGCAATCATACGAAACACAGTTAAAACATGGGAATAAAAGAAAATAAAAGAATCAAGAATTACAAGTCAGATATCACAAAAGGCTTTCCTATAAAAATATAAGATGAGATGTTCCTTTATTGATCCCCCTTAGGAGAAATTCAATATGTTTTAAGAAATTATTTTAAAGCAGGTAATATGCTGACACACAGTCTCCTCGGGCTGGGAGATTATATTTTGTTCATTGCCTAATATTAACAGGATTGTAAAGTGGACAACAGCTACTTTCCATTTTTGTTTGTGTTACCACTGATCTAAATTTAAGAAGGCTCCCTTTTCTGTGTGGCTGAAAATAATCCAATACGGCATATTTCTTTGTCATTTAAAACTGTCAAAAGCTCATGCAAAGTACAACAAATTACAATATTCCTGCAGAACAAGATGAAGGCAGACGAATGAGCCAGAGAGAGTTAAGGGAGAACAGTGTCACACTAAACCTAATGTCCTGGGATCCATCTGAGAGGAAAAGTGAGATGGATAATGTGGCTGAGGTAAGGTTATCACTGAGTAAAATGAAACACTGAGCGCTGCACTGTCAGAGAATATTGTAATATACTAGCACAATAAATACTGACAGCTCCACCAGGGAATATATTCAGAATATCTTTAATGATCTCCAATTTTAATGAAACTTAAACTTAAAGTAATAAAAACCAAAAGTCTTGAGAATGTTATTAGAAATTGTATTTATAAAAATGAGAAAAACTGTAATGGGAATCCTGCTGATCCCCGTTGTCTGTGTTGGAGAGTGATGATTGCAGTCTTATTTACCAGCCTTTTAGAGTCAAATATGACTGAAAGTTGATGACAAACCATGTGGCTGACAGACAATCCACAGTCCGTCTTTTGTCGTCTTTCTTTTTTCCTTCTGCTTTCTTGTTTTTGTTGACAACATTTCTGTTTTTGCTATCTAATCTGTATCAAAAAGATGTGTCTTGAATTTCCCTCGGGATAAATAAAGTATCTATCTATCTCTATCTATCTGTTATTTAAAGTTGTACTGTATTGTGAGGTGCTATGTTCTTATGTGTTCTTCTGTATTGCTGTTACTACTGTTTCAATCTATTTCCTTGTTTTATTGCATCTTCCTTTCTGGTGATAAATATAGAGGGTAGGAAATGGCTAAAAAAAAGCCTTCTCTTTCTTGCCTATAGTCAAATCTACTGATATCATTATGTGCAATCTTGCAGCAGAGTCAGTCTCTCAGGAATGTTAAACTATTTGCAACCCCGCTTGAATGTGCTATGATTGTGTTTTTGTTCGGAAGAATTCCACTTGGCTTCAATTTTGCGTTATCACACAATGGGTATATTAAAAAAAACACAAAAAAAAAACCCCCTGACACATGGCACAATAATTCAGCAGAGGCCATGTCAACCTCATGGACCCTCCTTGAATTCAGGAAAACAGTGATACAAGTCAGAATATTTCAGTGCATTAGACCTCCCCCCTGCCCCACTCAGAGATTCATAGACTTCTCCTCATATCTACAAGTTTCTCCAGTCATTAACTGACTTGTTACTTGTAACACTAACTCATTCTCATGTGGATATGCAGTGAGCTGACTTCTGTCTTGAATTTGCTGTTGCATCAATAGTCAAAATTACCAAAGATAGTTATGTTTAATTCATCACTTGAGACATTTCTGAATACTTTTAAAATTGATGAGAGGCCTCAGTTGGCTGCGTCTTCATGACAGTGAGAGAATTCCTCCTGCAGGGGTCACTGTTTCATCACTAAATAAATGTGCAGGCACCGTTTTTTTTTTTTGTTCAATTTGTTTTCTCAAAAGATAATACTACCAATATTCATTCCTTATCTCCCTATATGAGAGTAATATTTATCAGTGTGTATTTGTGTGTGTGTGTGTTTTGAGGGAGTCATATTAGGCTTTGGACTTACTTTGTAAATCTTTTTATTCATTGGTAGACAGGTTAAATTCCGCAGGAGTCGCTCTCCTTATATGTTGAAAATTCCTGACTACCAATGCCACCTAAAGTGTTTGCCGTCCAGATGGTTAATCAAGCACCTAGTACACGTGTTTGACATTTCTGCTGTAAGTGGTTTACATACTTAACGGATAATGGAACTGTTAAAGATTCATGGCTGTTGAATCATATTATGTGCCCATATCTCTTTTTGACAATGTATGCATGTTTATTTGTTTACAGAGTACAGGACATTTGTTCCAACACAGCTAATGCCTTGGTACTAATGTAGCCACACTTTTAAACATGTGGTGACCATTTTGCTAAAATAATTGAGCCATTATGCCATTCGAGCTGCAGAGTTGTTAGTGCTCTGGTGATAAATGACAAAGCTTTGATGCATTCTTTCCTCAGTGTTCATCTACAATATGCTAGATCTCTGCTGACCCAAAAGCTGAAGGTAAACATATTTTGTTCTCATTTTGTGTGGTCTCCTGAGAACCAAAACATCTTTACAATTTGGTGTCTGGATTTTGATGATGTGAAAAGGCAGGGTCAAATAAGCAAGAATTATGTATGCAAGTATTAGAGCAGAGACTAATGGTGTCTGTGAACTGAGTGGAGCTGCAGTTGCGTCATTAGAGAAGTTGGATCTATCATTTTGAAAAAGGTCTCACTAACATTGATATTAAACAATTTTTGTATGTCTAAGTGGGTTTGTGGTCACATTACCCAAGATTTTGAAATACTAAAATGAGACTACCTGAAGTCTGAAAATAGTGGATTTTCTTTTCTTTTTGTCAAAGTTCATCAATGGAGACCAGTAGGCTGCTTGGATTCCAAAGTAGAGACACAAACCACCTCCATGATCCACATATCCTCATTATGTTCCACACAGTCCTAGTTTTGTCAAAAATATGACTACCTCACAAGATAGTGTGAGATGTTTGGGTGGAGTATCTCTTTAATAATAGCACAGAAAACATCCTAACTGCATATTTTTCTTCTTTTAAATGATTCAACACAAATTAAAATATCAGAAAAAGGGACATGGAAATGGAATTAAAGTTTCGCTCCTTTGCCTCACTTTCTTGCTACAGTAATAACAAAAATGAAAAACAAAGAATAATTTTATGCTTCAACTTCACCTGCTGAAATGAATGAAAAGAATGATTTGGTCCCCAAATGCAAGCTTTGGTTGAAAAAAGTGGCGTTCCTGAGAATACTGAAGAAAATGGTACCACTTACCTTGCCGTTAATGACCTGACCTTTATCTTTCCTCAGTTCCAGGTAACAGTTCTCATCAAGATGGCCTTTTTCAGCTTTCTGACCTTTCATTATCTTACCATTGTTCTTTGTTCAGTGTCACAGAGTATATTGTCCATTGTCTAACTGTCACCACTTTGTGTCACAGCCTAGGATTATGACTTTAGTCAATACATACAAACATTACTCCCCCCTGATGATAATTTTATCTTTAATGTTGTTCATAAATGCAGCATTGCATTACACAAGAAACATTGCATGTCTATATTTACTGCAGATAATCAAAGACACTCTAGCCAGTATCCAAGTTTTGATTAGATATTCCATCAAGCTTTCTGAAAACAGAACAAAATAGTCATGTAGAGATGTCTGTGTATATTAAATCCCAATCAAAGCAGCTGGATCTCAGTTCCTGATAGATGGTCGTTTATTTTTGAAAAACAAATCCCACACGATTGTTAGAAGAGGGACTGTCAGATTCCTTCCTATCTGGTGGCTTGTTTTGGCATCCACTACTATTTTAGAGTAGCTGATTATTAGACTTTTGGAGTGTGTGAGACATAATATACCCACATGTGCGAGCTGGAGTGCCCTCTTTCACTCCAGTAGCAGACATACCACACATCTGGATCTCATCCCCCTGTAAGAGAAAGCCAATCATCACATACCTGAGCAAACACTCCTGACTTTCTTGGGATTCAGCAATGGCGAGGTCCAAGCTTTAATTATTGCACCCATTTGTCAGAAGTGTAAAGATTTTCATTGGTATGGTCCAAACGCTGACATTATATAGAGATTCTGGAAGGCGAGCAGGCACATTTTGAAAGAAATCTGGCTCCTTAAAGCACTCTGATGCTGTGCAGTGAAGTACATCTTGAGTATCAAAGGGAAAAATTTAGCGGAATAAGATGATCACTTCCTTTATACCGTACCCTGGTGCACGTCATGGTTCATATCATAGAATATTGCTTTTTTTAACCTAAGCACAATCTGTCCCCACTTTCTCTACTTCAGTCTTCATCCTCTGACCTTCAGCAGAGCCACACATTTGCCTCAAATCCCGGCTGGTAAAAGCACAGGATGAAGAACTCTTTATTCATGGCTGCGTCCGTATATCCCAGTGGGAGCATATATCTATGCTCCCATGCTCCTATGTTGCCCAGCTCAATATACTCTTAATATGACAGATTGAGGAGATCTTTCAAAGGGGTTTATGTTCTTAGCACTTTATCCAGAGGTCAAATGTTCTTTGTTTCCGTATGTTTCCCTCGGTCAATATGTTGAAATCACCCATTTACAGCTTATAGCCTACTGATGTTATACTCCTTGAAACCCATGCCCTCAAATTTGACATTGATATTTCCACAGTGACTGACTGGATTTTTACCAGAAAAACCTTATTTGAATGGTAAACATCTCCATTCAGTCATTTGCAATTTGTTACAATGTTAGTTTCTTTCAAGAGGCACATGTGCCTAGGAACATAGGGATTTGCCCAATCCAGTTTAATGGAAGATGACTGGGGTCCCTCTGAATGCATATAACAAAATTCTCCCAGCTTTTTCTTCACTTGCTTTTCCACCCTTTACTGGATTCCTGTTAGAAAAGGAAATACAGGAAGTAACAGTGCAGAAAATTGAGAGCAGATTTTCTTTTTGCATTTTAAGTTCGGCTGTGATCTGTATAAGCTTTTTGTAATGCCTCATTACCAGCCAATACAAGCTAATTCCTTTTTCATTTCCCTTGAAGTGCTAATTCAACAGAAAATAAATTTGAAAACCCTGAAGAATATAGACATCCTTTCAGGTGTAAATATCAAAAGAAAGTGCATACTGTGGAGGTTAAAACCAAACCACATTTGGTTGCAGGGAGCACAGTTACTTACTGCTATTGATGCATCCAGTGGTTTTATCCTCTATCTATTTCTATTCAGAATCTAATGTGGCCGAATCCTAAACCTGCAGACTGTATTCTAGCCTCAGGGCCGTAGCTGCCTGCCATTGAGGTCATGTCCTTGGTCATTTTAATTTATGTGAAATTTTGGGGTTTAGCAACCTTGGGCAGTTACATTGTTGAATTAAAAACATAAACATGCTGGTTATTTTATAAGTTGATTCTGGTATATTCAGTATGTTTAAATATTACAGGTTTCCAACTGATGTCATTATCAGATGTGTGTGCATGTGGAGGATAGAAAACAAACCACAAACAAAAAGTAATGTATGATAATGTTCAATATACCAACAAGGAAACCTCCATCAGTACATAATTAGCTGTCCTGATCTGGTCAGTGCACTGGATTTTAAGATGGTGATTAGTTTTACATGTGACACGTCTGGCATATATCTAGTATGATATATTTTGATGATTAACAGGGTGTATATGCTGATGTTACTATCCAGAATGAGCTTCTGTGCTCTTAAAGGTCCAGTGTGTAAGATTGAGGGGGCTCTTTTTGCAGAATATTGCAGAAAGTAAATATAATATCCATGGGTATGTTTTCATTAGTGTATAATCACCTGAAAAAGGGAATTGTTTTGTTTTTCGAGAGGGTCCTCTTCTACGGAGTCGGCCATGTTGATCCACCATGTTTCTACAGTAGCCCAAAACAGACAAACCAAACACTGATTCTAAAAAGGGCCCTTTGAGTTTTTCTCAAGTTTCATGGCCAACCTAGTTTCTCCTACACACTTGGAAGGCTGAGCTGTATTCAGATGGTTGCAATCTGCAATTTCACATGCCACTGAGTCCTACACACTGGTCCTAACTATGTTCCCAGGGTTCTCCAGTTCTAGGGTTAGGGTGGCTAAATGTATTTTTACCATTCAAACTGCATTTGAAACTTTCATTCCCCTTCATTCTTTTGCTATTTGAACTGAAAAGATAGTCCTAATCTCTTACAATATTTAGTTTATATCAAGTTTATATCAAGAGACACATGTGGCTGGGAACATATACAGATGAGTCCATTCTAGCATCATGGATCACGACTGCGTGTGCATATATGAATGAACAGATTCTTCCAGCTTTTTCCTCACTTGATTTTCTACCCTTTTATTACCCTTGTGCTGAATTAATTTTAGAAAAGGAAACAGAAAGTGACAGTGCAGGGTCAGGGTGTTAATAGCCCATGCTAAGGTTACTTGTGTAAGGGGAACTCACAGGCCACAGGTCAATTTCTCACTAGAATTTCATGGAACCACGTTAATTAGCTACAACCAAAAGATGCCTATCAACAACAGGCGTTAATGATTAACACAACACCAGGGTACAGGTTTACTGCATGAACGTTTACTGAAATGAGTGAAGATGAATTGAAAGCACATAGCAAGCACCACAAAGTGTTGTATACAGCATGGTGGAAAGAGAGAGAGCTGAACAAAAAGCCTGCTTACATACATATACAGTAGGTCTGTATACGTATTCAGCCCACACTATTTTTTCAATTGTAAATAATAGTAGATTTCATGTCTAAAGAGTAATTATAGTGGCTTCCAGTGAGAAATTCTCCATTTAGAACTGAATATATCCATATAAACTAACATGCCCTTTTGGCAAAATGTTTTCCAATGATTTCTACAAAATACAGAAATTACAAATAAACTGTTGAGTTTAAAGATTTTCTAATAAAAATAAATTTCTTAGTGGGGATGTTGTGACTTTATGCTGCGTTCATTTCGTAGTTATATTTATGCATATAGTTTAAATACCAAAACAAAAATGTACGCCTCACATCAGTTACTAAATATCTAAATAAAACCTAAATTTAACGGATATTTTAATCCTCCCATACAACTCTGTAACCATAACCACCTTGATGGTGTGTGCAAGCCTTGGGGGAATTTTTCCATCTCTATTGTGAACATGGCATTAGTATGTCTAAAATCCTAGTTACAAGAGCTACCCAGGTCAGCAGGCAGGAAAACACTATGTTAACAGCAACACAGATTGATAATGACTTACATTCATCAATCCACCTGACATGCATGGATTTAGAAGAGGGAAAGCCATGCAAACAACAAGTTATACACCCTGAGCGACTGTGATGATGGCTGCACTCTCCTGAATGAAATTCTGTGTATGTTTGTGTGTCAGCAACAGTATAAAAGACACATTCACCTGCTCTACAGCAGAGTATTGAATGTACGAATAGGGTTTGTGGAACTGGGACGTGCTGCTTCTCACAGGTCTGTGGTGACAGGCAGCTATTCTGTCAGCCACAGACAATGCAACAGCAGCTTTTGGATTAGTCTTCTGATTGCAGTGGCAGCAGGTGTGCTGACCAGGAATGGATGGTGTTGACGGCCGTGGTGACAAACAGCCGACCTGCCTGGAACAATCACGCTATCTGATGGAACTTGCGGCAGCTGCTACAACAGTACCCTATATTTTGTGGGGAAAAAATCAAATCAATTTGGACCCTTGGATGGAGTCTGTGTTTTTGTTAGCATTGAGATAGGCTGGTGACCTCCTGTCTGTGCTTTCAAACCAGTGTATGCTGTGTACACTGGTTTTGGACTGCCAGAAAAACATAAATGCCATATAGTATCTGTATTTATACATATTAGGGGCAGACACAAAGGGAAAACAATGAGAGGAGAAAGATGATTTTTATTTTGCATTACGAGAAGTTAAAATGTTCAGAATAAAAACAAACGGATGAGAATAAAGGTGACATTTAAAGATTAAAGTCAATCTTTTGAGAATAAATCAAACTACTAGCATTTGCGCATATGACTGCCTCGACAAAATGCTTTGTATAGATAAATTTGTGAAATTGTACTTCAGAATGGGTTTTAGTAACAAGGAAATTATTTTTCTTTGAGCACATAATCACAGTGTGGTAATAAGTGGACATTGGAGTAACCACACAAACCTGGAAGAGATGTCAGTTGTTGATTTGATGGGGCAGAGGAATATACTTTATTCTCAACATTTCAACTCAAAACACAAAATAAAATAAAAATATAATATATATTCAAAAAATCCCTGTCCCTTATACTCTGCCACATTTCTATGTATAATCTTTCTCCCTGATAATAAAATATGTAATGACTTTAGCAATTTTGTCATAGCTTATCTGTGTGTAAAAAAGTTTCACACCACTAAATGTCTATGGGTCTCCTCTCCTCATTAGCATCTGTTATCGGCCCACCCAGTCAACTGTAATCAGTGAAGATCAGCGGAGGCAGGAAGAGTAAGGGATGAAGGGAAGAGGCGGCGGGTAAACTTCCTGTGGAATGTTCCTCTTTTCTCCAGCAAAGGGTGGAGTGCTTCTTACAGACAGAAGAGGGGAGCATTTTACCCTATTCCTTTAAAAAAAAAAAAAAAGATTTCTTGTCACAGTACACTAAGCAAGAATACTTCCTTGTGTTAGTAAACAGAGACAGTCATTTCAGAAGATAAGACTTTTTTCAGGAATGAGGAAATAACCTTGTGATGTAAAAGCTTTGAGAGAATCAGAGTAACTTTAACTGAGACGGAGTCACCAGTTGGCTGCAATGTCAGATGATTTATTTTAGTTTAAGTAGTGCATTTCATTATATATTTATTCTTTGGTTAGACTTGCCAACTGGTGAAACAGATCTATGTCAGTCACGATTGAAGCCTCAAAATGCCATATTGCATGTGCAGTTAATTTTGTGTTTCCTAGAAGATGACAGAGGATCTTCTTTCTGCTCTCTTACTTCCACTCAAGACTTTCTCTTCTCTTTAGCATGGCATCCATGCCTCCATGTTTTCAGTCACTATTCACCATTTACATAACTGGCATGTGACATAACCAGTTGTTGATAACAACAGCCCACTTGTTGTCACATTCAAATGTGTCATTAAGAGTACATTCAGGAAAAGATAATAAAAGAATGATTATAGAGTATTAGATTTTAATTTGTGATTTTGAGCTATATAATTAAAATTAGCTTGACTTGACTAAATATGAGTGGTATCCTGTGCCAAATTGATCATAGCAAAATGGAAAAACTATGATCAAAAGTAATAACAAACAGTTGGAAAAACAACATTATCTCTGTGCCCCAACTCAAATCACGAATTACAGATTAATTGAAAATGTTCAACACAGAGGAAAATAGAGAAACCCGTCTCCACTGTGACTTTTTAAAAACAAAAAGCTTAAAATACAGTTTAATCAAAGATATTCCCCAGTGTTGAATTGTCTAATGTTTGTTTTATATTGGGATGTCTGATCAGAGGGGATTACTGAGCAAAACACAGTGAGAAACTGCTGACCATCTCAGTGATAACAGATTTTCTGAGTTTATAGAGGCGGCCCTGAGATCACTGTCCCAATGGAGAAACTGTCAAGGCCATTTCAATCTCTATCTGCAGCTTTTTCTTTTCTCATGTATTAATACACATTTATAGCTGCAATGGTTATTTGATTTATAAATTACAATAAGATTACTTTATTAATCCCCAGTGGGGAAATACTTTTTTGTACACACATAAGGCTGAATTACAATCACACACACACACACACACACATACACAGGGCTCATGGAGATGCAGATGTGGAGAGAGGGTGGAGTGATGGGCTGCCACATAGTGGTGTACCAGGAGCAGTAAGGGGTTCGGTGCCTTGCTCAAGGACACCTCAGCAGCGCGCAGGAGGTGAACTGGCACCTAACAGTGACAATAAATTGAATATCTTTGGCTTGTGGACAAAACAAAACATTTAAGGTTGTCACCTTGGGCTTTGGAAAACAGTGATTTTTTCTTACTATTTTTTGACATTTTATGGACCAAACAACAAAAAAAATTATCCAGAAAATGATCAACAGATTAATTGATAATGAAAATAATTGTTAGTTGCAGCTCTATGCCTTTACAGCTCTGCATCCATATAGAATTCACTACAGCAACTGAATATAGCTTAATACAACATCATTAATAACAGATGTATACATGTGTGCTGTTGGAAACTAGATGCAATATGTAACATTCAGTGGTTTGGCACCGGTTATGTCTTCAGTGGTTTAGGAAATAAAATTAGCACTTTGACAATTCCTTTATCCATGGTTTTAATTTTCCTGATTGAATTTCCTTTCTTTTATCATCAGATTATGTGGGTGCACACCATCATCATAGCTCCAGTAATTCTTTACAGATGATGCCAATGCTATAATTATTTTTATATGATTAAAAAAAACAGGAAAGTCGGCATGGCTGATTATAACAGAAGCTGGTAAGCTCAAAGCTCAGATGTGGCAGATTTTTTTGTGGAAAGTTCACACTGTATTTAGACACCACTTTCTGTAGATGAAAATAAAACTGCTTGTTCCCCAGAGTGACTGGAACTGATATCCTTACCACTTTTATCCTACCTCCTGGCACAACAGACTGCATTCATCAAATGTACAACAAACCCCTGGTGGATTGTAGTGCCACTCTAATGAGTAGTCAGCGGAGTCCTTGGGCCTGACCTCAAGCTCCCTGGAGGCCACAGATCAGTAGTATCAACAGCAAAATGGATGTGATGGCACTGCCACAACACTTTCATGGTTTCATTCTTTCCACGTGGGACACGGCTGGTCAGCTGTCGTACAGTCATCTTTCTGCTTAATGATGGTCCAGGTAGTGAATAACAAGAAGATATTCTGCATACTGCTTTTACAGAATGCCTCCATATGGGATTTATCATTTGATGACAATGACAATGGTTTCAATTCAAATCTCAACCAGTCAAAAATCTACTATTTTCTCTTGCTGAAATGTATAGTTTTCACTGTATTGCTCTGCTAGATGCCCCCATACACTCTCATATATAGTGCTAATGGGTTGAAAAATATATTTTTAGCAAAAAGTATGGCTACACCTTCACCTGCAAACTAGAATTTTATTTCTTTTTGTATGTCTGAACACTTTCACATTCTCATTATCTCTCTCTTCCTACTTTCCTATTACTCTACTGCTGCTCTATAAAAAATAGGCAATAAAAGCCCTAATAAACGTGGGGTAAGATATACTATGGAGATATTTATTCAGAAAAACTCTGAGTTTAGTTACTCTCATATGAAATTGATCATAGTTTTGAATCTCTTTTTACTGTAAGGTACAGTTGGACAGACCGTTACAACTGAACCCTTTAAGATTTGGTCATATGGTTTTTATCTCAGTTTGTTTTCATTGAACTCGAAATAAAAGATTGGTTGGCTTATTCTGGTTTCTTTCAGCTGAAGAGGAAAAGTCCTCTGGCAAAAAGGAAAGCGATACATGTAACATTTCTTGGAGCAACAACAGCTTGTATGAAACGAAAGGGACACAAACCTATATATGTAGGCTTACAACTGGCTGTCATTAACAAGCCAGCTATGAACACACAAAATATGAATACGCAAACTTTAGAGTTACTTGGATTTGCATTTTGGTGACTGTCTTCACACAAGCCCCTACGTCGAGCTAGCGCGTCCTAGATCTACACTCCATCAAACTTCTGGTAAGAAAGAAAGCTGGCCACTACCAACAATGTGTATCTGGTATTAGTAACTGTAATGTAATGTCATTCAATTGTTATCCTACACCAATGCACTACTACTCATCACCATCAAAATAAACATAAAATAACCCATTATAAAAATAATTAACTATAAAGGCATTTTCTTCTATATTGAAGCTGACTGGCTCCAATGTTTCCTTTCCTTCCTTACCTACGTTTTGATGTTTTTACATTAATCTGAATGATGCATGTACACTTCACTAGCATTTGTAGGGGTCTTCAATAAATTGGTCTTAAAGAAATAATACAGAGTTCTGAAGGTCACGAGATATATGCAAGCCCATCACTGAACCCTCATTGCGTACGTGCAGATTGGAGTTCCCCCCAAGAGGAGGCTCAGTCAAAGCCTACTTAATGCTTGGCTGATGGAAAAGGATGACAAACACAAGACAAATGATCAGTCACTGTAAAATGAGATGGATGGTGTGAATTGAAGCAGGCATTAAAGGGGTTGTCATACGCATCAGCAATGTTTCCTGCGCCTGACATCTCATCTCTGGTCTCCAAAATAACTCACAGATTTCTGGCAGGCAATGCCCTCCAGATTGAAATAACAAACTGAGCAGCAGTAGGAGGATAATGCTTTCTCCTGCTCAGGGCCTGATTTCAGGAACCCTTTATGCCGCTGCACGTTTTCACATTAGAATACTGTAAAATGAAAAATAAATATGGAAAAATAACGTGCATGATTTAGCTTTCAGTTGTCCAATTTCAAAAGACTGTTTTACTACTACTACTTATTTTAAACTGACTACTGTTATACCTTAAATTACAGCTTTTACTCACCAACTATATTCTATCTAATCAGGGTGCTGCTTGTTTGACTCATCTCACTCCTTCTGGACTCTATTCAGTCCTCAGATCAACAATTAGTGAAATTTGAAATGTGAAATCATAATCAGCTGGAAATATGTCCATGACTATAAATAATAATTATAAATGATATAGTTTTAAGGCAGCTGTTTTTGTGATTTGCTGAATAGACTGTATGAGATTGATATTGAACTTTATATTGACTGACAAAATATTGTGAAAAAAGCTATTTATAATGATATCATACAAGGCAGATTTGTACGTTTTATTTTCTTTAAGTTGCCTTTTTTATTTATTTCTACAGTCTAACATATGCAAATCAGGTGGATTACAGTTGTTGCTATTGTAATGACAGACATATTAGAATATGTGATATGAGGATTGATGGAACACCAATCAAGTGTTTTCCCACCTTTTCATATGCAGCTTAATAAAAGTGGTTTAAAGGACCAGTGTGTAGCATTTAGTGGCATCTACTCGCCTCACTCTCCCCTTACAAGCATGTAGGACAAACAACGCTAACCAAAGATAAAATCACTGATGAAAACATCACAGTTAATAGACTTCCTGGTACAACTTGAACCTGCCATAATATTTCCGCCTTTCAAAGTTTTACCTTAAAATAAAGTAGTTTAGATCATCTGACTAAACTGGTTTGTTTACAACCTGTCTGATTAACTGACACAGCACAGTGTGTCGTCATAGCGATGTTGCCGTGACTACATGTTATATAAATGATAGAAAAGATGGCCAAAACTGATTAACTGACGGTACAATGTGTGTTATCCTGTCTGACTGTCGTCATGGCGAGGTTGCCGTGACTACAATGTT
>NW_023339718.1:8402838-8404230 GCF_004916995.1 Morone saxatilis
TTTAAGTAGCATCTATGAGAGACAAACTACCATTAAGTGCCCATTCACAAAGTTGTCATTTCAAACTGACCTCGAGCTGCATCAAAATGTCTTATCATTGTGTCTAAACACAAGCAATTGGCTGTGTCCAAATGATAATAACTTGGTGTATGTTATTGTGGGTATTGTGGGAAACCGATTACCTCAGCGCTTGGCTCCGCTGTGTGAACCTGAGTCTCTGGAAGCCAGTGTTTGTCTCCATGTTTTAAAGCCATTTTCATCAGTGGGACAGATAAGCTTGATCCAGAGGAAATATGGAAGAATACTCATTGGCTTTTATAAAAAGGAGTTGGAAATAACTGGAGAGATTTTGTTTCTGTCTCTGTTGACCCAATTCAATAAATCATTGTCTCCTACTATTAACCATATATTTGATGGAGGGATGTGTTTGTTTCCTTGAGAAGTCAACAGACTTTATCGAACTAAACCACATAGAAGCAGTTTCCTTAGTTTTTTTCCTTGGCTGTGGTGGGTTATAAATCACAGTACCAGATGGGTGGGTAAAGTGATGACAATTTGAAATAACCCCTCTTCCAATAGATCACTGGTTGTGTAGGCAGCACCAGGCTGGGAAAGGATTAATGAAGTATGAGATTGGGCTGAGTGTTCTGGCCAAGCAGATTCACCACAGAAGTGGAAGCACAAGAAAGTTCACTTCACCTCAAAAGACAAAACTCATGTCATCCCACTGTATCTGCTGGGCCCTGACCTGAGGGATCAACATGACACATCATCACATTATTGATGTTACTTACCAGGCTCAAACCGAAAATTGGTTGGCTTCAGTTGCTGACAGCCTGAAGTACATGGTCAGCATGACTTTTTCCAAAGCTACTCTGCACTGCACTGACAACAGCCCTGGGGCAATTCAGTGTCCACAGAACGCCATTTCCCAATCTAATCAGGAATGTCTAATATGTCCTGTTATCATGCCAGTTATCATGAAGGAAGAGACTGGGACTGAGCCGCACTGTGGCAGTGTGCCAATGTGACACTGCTGATAACAGCTCTGTGGTGAACTCACATCCATTAATGTGATGTAGTCCCAAGGAGCTCTTAGAGAGCTCTCCAGAGGTTTGATCATACTTGGATAACCTACCATTACAGGTCCAAAGGTGCAATACACTGTGTCTGATGCATTACATCAACACGTGTAATACACACCTTAAATGGCTCTTACTGTATCTCCTATAAAATATGGGATAATGTTATGAAGGGGAACAGGAAAGAAGATGTGAATTATGGCGTTGTGAGGACCACTGTAATTTGTAACAAGACAGACAGACAGATGGACAGATTGATGGATGGATAGCTGGACAAAATGAGAGAAAGAGAGAAAGAGCGAGAGAGAGA
>NW_023339718.1:8404255-8404659 GCF_004916995.1 Morone saxatilis
AGAGAGAGAGAGAGAGATTTGGGGCTAGCTGAAAGCCAGAGAGATGTCAGAAGCTTACTCCTCAGCTGGATTCTTAAACACAAACACAGCAGTCTGTAATGGTTTACTAGTCAAAACTGATATTATGAAAGTGAAACAAAGATGACCTGTGACAGCACAGCTGCTTGCACAGCTACAGTTGTGCAAGACTGTCATTAATTCTCATATTATGGCACAGGCTGAAAATACAGACAGAAATTATTTCTGTGATTTTTTTTTGTTCCCCCTTAAATTTCTTTCTAATTAGTTAAGTGTATCATGAAGCAATGCATTCCTAGTACGAACTCAGTATGAACCAAGGGGCTCAAAATTAATGGTAAAAATGTGTATAATAAGGAAGATCCTGTTTCTGAGTCAATTGGGAA
>NW_023339718.1:8404692-8415963 GCF_004916995.1 Morone saxatilis
AAGGATACATTAAGAGAGTGGCCAGTATGCAGTTTCTCAAACAGGAAATAACCATCAGAAATTGGTTCATTAACTAATCCAGCAGACTAAGTAACAACATTCTTGTTTTTTTAGTCACAGATTCAGAGTGATTTATGATGCAATAATTACCCATTACTAGATAACAATATGTTATATGTATACATTTACACCTGCACAATTGAGCAAACAAGCCGGTTTTATTTTAAAATAAGTTTGACAAAACAATGGCAACTCACGGTCCATTTAGCAGCTTTTTTTAAAGCTTTCAACTGTATCACGTGGTCTTAATCAGTGGATGAAGACTTAGCTTAGTCATCATGGAGATGGATAATTTTACCTGCAATCTCAATAGTTATGGTTTCATCCATAGCACTTTTTGGACTTTTTGGCTAAGTGGACCTTTACGTTTTTCCAAAATGATTTAAAAAGCTTTTTTACTGCAGACATTTTGACATCATAGTAGGAAAAGAACAGGTGTTACTAATAACAATTAGGATTGCTTTGTTCTATTCAATGTCTATTCAAAGTCATGACATTGTGACAGTGTGTCAGCATGAACATTGACAGGACCATGAAACTGAAGCAGCTAAATGGAATTCAACCATCATTCATTTGATTAATGAATGATGTTTGAATTCCTAGAGCCTATGCTTTGTAGGTGTTTACTGACCATCAGCTTCACTCTTCTTTACAGAAGTTAATTAGATAAAGGCCTACAGTGTATATTCTTAAGTTTTCTTACACGCCTTGAAATCAAGAAGATCCCACCAACTCTGAGTTTGGAGAAGCAGACAGGGATCCCAGCACAGAAGCAGAGATATGCACATATGGAAGTTCTATTGGTAGTGCCAAAGAAAAGACTGTCTGACAGCAAGGTAAAGCAGTAAAAAGAAAGTAATACAATTTTCTGCAGCCCCCATCCACAGCAGTGTTCTTTTCTCAACAACACTTTCAAAATACCCAAATTATCTCTTTAAAACAGCATTCAAGCTAACTTGTTACTGAAAAGCAATCACATTACCTTGGGCTAATGCATACCCAAGTAATTGCTAGGTTATGCATTACTGCCCAACACACGAGTTGCTGTAATCAAATATATTGTATTTGCTGTACTATATCTACTGTGCACCGACTAGCAGTAAAAGAAAAGTTTAGGCCTTTTGATTCATTTAGCATTTGTCTCTGAGCCCTCAATGCTGCTACATAAGAAAACTTGAACAGGATTCAACTGTGGCTGCACTGTGGCAGGGACTGACCCAGGGGATGGCCATGTGGAGACCAGCGTGAGGGCCTGAGAACAGGAGACAGGAATGTCAGTGTACCAATTCACAAGCAACTGTAAACTGCACTGCTGGGCCTAAAATAAACCCCACTGGGCACTACAAATAAATATATAGGTTTATGCAACTATCTCTTGTTTTCCTGTTTAGAACATATACCTTGTGGCTCAGGGGAACTAGTCTTTGAAGAATATAATTGTACTAGGATTCCCATTGGTCTGAACAAAGTTCCCACAAACTCCCATAGGCCATGGCTGTCTGTGGGTGTGTGTGTAAGATTAATCATTCTGGTGTAAAGAAACCCAGACATTTCCAAGTTCACAATGGTCTCATGTACCCCCACCCTTCACTCCCACAATACCCACCCCAAGTCCTCATTTCCCTTTGTCTCCTCCAGTAAAAACAGCCTGTGTTATCTCCTGGATTGCTGATAATGCTAGTCGCACAAATGCAACATTGTTTGTTCAGCCATTATGGACTAAATTCACCAGAAAAGCCTCTGTACTTTGCAGCCACTATCGGAGTGAAACTTATTACACAAGTCTAAAAACAGATCTGTTCCCCTAGAAATCCATCTGTGCCAGCTGTGGAGAGGCTCCTCCTTACACTGCAGCCAGTGCTTCTTAATCACAAACATCAGAGTTTCATCATATTTTTAAAGTTGCGTAATTCATGTTCTGATAAGCAGGCAGCACCGTGGTATGTCATGATGTCCAATCAGCTCACAGTTTCACTAACGCTGACTCATTTCTGTCCTTTAAGCTGGAAAACAAACAGGCTGCAGGTGGATGTGAGGTTTGGGCCACAAGGTGAAAGGTGAATTGCAGGTCTATCTGATCTAGAATGTAAGCCTAAAGGAATCTGATCATCTGATGTAATGCGTCTGGATTTACAAACGGCGCCTGACTGAAGCAGCATACCATCCCACACACCCAGGTCACTCCCTAAAACCCCAGGGAGACGACACAAAAAGGACAAACACAATACAGTGTTTGGAGGAGAGAGAGGCTTGTTCTCAGACCACACACTAACAACTACAGCTGCTTTTTACAGCTGAGAGTCTGTCGCCTGATCAAAGACTTGCTATTTCTGCTCACTCAGACAAGGAGGATCCTTTTACTACAGCTAAAGTTAACATTATTATGTTATTAGACAAGCTGACATCATCTAAGAAATGTGTGCAATGTACACAAGGCCTTGAGTCCCTTTTGTAAAATCAATCCTCATAATGTATATGTTATGATGTCCTGCCAAAGCGTTCAGAGTAGGACGAGGATGAGATTCCCAGGCTGAACAGATTGCCAGCCTCATCACTCATCTACTCTCTTACCAGGATGGCCATGAAAAGTGATACATAAACAATGCAAAACAAGTCCATCTCTTCCCTTTTCTGTGCTTTCATCCACAGTGAAAAAACACATTTTCCCTTGGAGTTGTGATGCTGTTGGTTGGAAGGTTTTAGGGTCAAAGCTTGGTCAGTTGCAATCTTGCCATCTGGGCTCTACCTGCTTTAGGAACCACAGATGGAGGTCAGGTTTACACAGCACACACAGCAACAGCATTCATTCAACACGCGGACATGCAGAACTGGAAATTTCCTTTGTACCATGATCACATCGAGGGTTAAAAAAAGCTCAGTGGGGAAACTTGATTCACTGTTGTTCTGGAAATTGTCAATGACAAGCGTTTGCACCTGTTATGAATTAACACATAGTTTGATACGCTGTATGTTGATACAGTAGTGTGGTGTCAACTGTAAACAACTAGAAATCACATATTTAATATATATATACTGTATATATATATATATATATATATTAAATCCACATATAGAGCAGCTCTGTTTTCTTACATTATGCGATGGATACAGTGCACAATCTACAGTGAGATTAAACATGTCCCACACCTGTTGAAGAATGTGAAAAATGCAGGTGTCATGAGGCTGTGAGCCGCCTCCTCTGCTAAAGATGAAGTCAGCGGCAGTCTTGTGCTGCATTCACAGTAATTCAGGCAGGTGGCAAACCGGATGTCATGTTAGTGGATGATAGCAGGATGCTAAAATTAGGTGAGGTTAGCAGAGAATACAGGCAACAATAAAGGTAGACGGCATTGCTGTCTAACGTTAAAATATTTTACCTTTTTGCACAATGGAATTTAAAACCAGATGTTACGTACATTACTCACACAAGGAGAAAACATGGGCAATCTGTACTACGAGATGCTAATAATTTTACCTAATACGTTTCAATCTGTTCGTTGTTAACAATATAACATCACCATAGCAACATATCGTCATTGGTGTTTTGTTTCGACATCCTGCCATTCCATGACAGTTTTTGCATTGATATCAATACTACATGTATTTAGATATACCTGCAATATCAATGAAAGGGTGGAAAGCATATAGACAAGCTGAAAAGAGAAGGAAGAAGCTATACTTCGTGCAACATCATCACCACGCCCATTCGCTCGCTGAGAATTCTCCAGACAATGACGTGCATTATTCATGGGTGGGATCAATCAGACATTACACAGACTTTGTACTATGGAGTTGTTAGGGTAAAGTCTGTCCATTTTCATACAACTAGTCCAGGTTATGTCCGGAAACGTTAAGGGTTGCAGTGCATTTATGAAAAGTATTGTAGACGTCTTACACAATCAGCCAATACAGAATTGGCCAGTAAAACAGCTTGTTGCCAATAATAGAAAATTACCGAACAGGATATTGTTGGCCCCCTGTTGAACTCGCACTCAGCCTACCTCCTAAACATCAAATCATCTTTGGCCTAAGCCTGGACCTGCCCTCCTGGCATAAGAGATTCATCATGGTGGGGGAGGAATAGGGGAATGCTGGAGACAACCAAACAGGCAGCAATCCAGGAAACTCTAACTCAAGGAGGAAGCATGATTTCACTCTTAGATTATCGAGGAATTCAATTAGAAGATACTCTGTCAGACATCAGGAAAGAGTGAAAAGCAGTAGAGTCAGACAAGAAAGGCATGAAATAATTCATGTTTAACTGCGGAGTAAAATTTACCTTAAAAATACAGTATAAACATACATAACAATTGTTTTGACTTTACAGCTATAGATTACCAGTTAACATGTAGACTCAACATTGGAAAAGACGAAAATAGACTGAGGTAACACTCCAATCCAATTCATAGACTCTGCTTCGTGAAAGAAAAACTCTCTCAGTTTCCCATGGCTCACTGTAAATGGGCATTAACTCTCTCTCCATGCAAAAAAAAGACTGGGTGTCCAAAAAATGCATGGGAAATCACTGAGGCATATTTAATGAACTTATTGTGGTGTTAACACCAGCTGAACTCATCTCTTCCAGTGCACTCTCACAAGAACATTAGCACACAAGCTTTATCATCCACTCTATTAAGGCTAAGTGGGTCATGACAATAGACAGGATGATCAGATAACTTTATTAGATTTAAACTACAGACTTTTTGCAATATGTGTACCTCTGTCCTTTGGTGGGAAGATCCTGTTTGCAAAATCACACAATTTCAAGATTAGTTATTAAGCTTGACCTGCTTCTGTGATTCCACATTTCTGGTTCCTCACTTGGAAAAGCGGCTATCATTTCAACATAGCATGGAAAAATGGTCTATGAACAAATATTTTACTTTAACTGCTCATGTCCTTCATTTTGCAGCCTCTACAGACATCGCACTTGGCACACTGGGGGGAAACCATTATTACAAAATGGTTTGTGCAGTTGTTTTTTTGCACATTACACAGACACGTACACATACAAAGACGTGCAAGAATTTGTACAAACACACTCGCGTGCAGAGTGCATAAAATAATGGACAAGACATCTGTGCATGGGTGCGCATAGGCTCATGGTCTGGCGCTCAGTTTAATCTTTGACCAGAAGGTACAGTAGTGAGAGATGAACCTGTATCCTCAGGACTCAGGCAATGACTCTGAAAATAAACGAATCTACAGTGAAATCATTATTATTTAGATTTTATTATTGATTTATTTTTCCAAACTAAAGTGAATAAACACTTTTCACATTTCTTTAGTAATTCTTATAAGGTTATTTGAACCTGAACCATTCTACAACAAAAATTATTTTCTCATGACATGCAACAAAAAGAACAACAACACAACAACAGTAAATTGAGAAAATAGGACATGGCTCAAATCACATGAATGGGAAACTGCTAGAGGCGTAAACATGGAAAAGACAGAATTTATTTCTTTCGTCAATCCGATATGAGTAGGACAAGAGTAATAGATCACTTAAATATGATACTGTTGACAGAGCCGATAAGCATAAGATACATATAAGAAGTCACAACAAGAGAAGGCAATTGCTTCCATATCTCAGCAAACAACTTCCCCTTGGCTATTAAGTGCCCATTTAGCTTGGCTCTGCTATTTGGTGTCATTAAAATATGTTTATAAGGGGACAAACCTTCTGTTAATGTGCCAACATCAGGCTGCAGCGGCAATGGGAAGTGGAGATTTCTGCAGCTGAGTGAAGGACAGAGAAACAGATTCTTAAAAGATTAAAGACGAAGGTGAAAGTTGTTGGCTGGGCGGAAACTCTCTACAGAACACTGCTATAGTGCATAAAAGACATACTGTATGACAATACGTGGGCTGGAATGCTTCATCATTAAGCACAAACATTGTATTCACATTGTGGCTCATGCAGAGCTACTTGGTGTATAAAGTCTTAAGATACCAAGATAGCCAATAAATAAGGGTTAGGGGTAACAATGGATCAAATATGAGAAATGGTTGGATTTGCGGGCCGGAACTTAACTGTTATTTCATTTACAACGGTCTCGTCATTTCCAGATGCAGCTGTTTGCAGCGAAAGAGAGTGAAAGTCTAAAATCCCACCCTGGTGCAAGATATTTACCTCGGGAGTTAGTGCATGGAGACCAATGACAGAGCTAAAAGAGAATGAATATTGGACCACGACCACCAAATGAGTGCTAATGTTGCTCTGTATCTGCTGGATGTATAAGTGAGCAACGGTTGCTAACAACTTTTTGCAACATATTGCTTCACCCACCCCTTCCAAGCGCAAAGGAGAAACTCTGGTGGCCACGTAACGCATGACAAAATTTTAATGTCCTTATCTAGAGCAAGTGTTTGGTTTGTTTCTTCTGGGCTCCTGTAGAAACATGGCGATTCAACATGGCGATTAAAGTGATTTTAAACTAATGAAAACTGCCTTTGATTATTATATTCCATTTCTGACAATAGATTCTCCTACATGTTACACACTGGACCTTTAAGACATTAAAAAAAACAGGACATTTTAACATTTTGCTTCCAAAGCTGTGTTAATTGTGTGTTGTTGTTGATGTTGTTGATATATATATATATATATATATATATACTATACAAGAGTCCAAGACCAAAGGCTCATATAAAGTCCTCATTTGTGTGACTGAAGTCTCATTCAAGTCCAAGTCTCATGTCCAGAGCTCGCATGGCTCTGGGTTGTCATTTGCAACCAACAAATACTGCTGCTTGGTGTAGATTTTGAGTGATCAGATTTCTATCCCTGCGTCACCCAGTATCATACATTAATATCTAATCTGTTCCTTAACGGCCACAGAGAAACACACAGTGGGACACTGACACTCTTGACCACGTTGTCATTAGTCTGTTGCTGATAAACTGGCAATTACAGGAGCAATCAAAGTCTCAGTGACATGTAATTCCATTAGAAATCTGTGCTACTGTCCTACACTGTAATCAACACTGTGTTATCTTGGTTTAATTTCCCACTTCTCTACCCTTTGGCTGACCTTGATGACACTGCTTGCATCAAACCAGCTTGACTAACTGGAGTGACAACACAAGCTGCACAAACACTTCGCCTTGTAAGTCCATGCAGCAAACTTTGAAAGAGAAAGACATCCACAAATAAACAGTCCGCCTGACACTGTGGAATATCCTCTGGTTGTAGTGAGGTATCTAATGGTGCGAGTGCTGTTCCGTGTCATGCAGAAAGCAAAGGTTGAGCATTTTATGCCAGATTCTCTCAGATTCTGGCTAGGCAGTATCTCTAATGACTTCAGGATAACAAGGCATGTTTCTCCAGTTGTGTTGTTTTTTCCCTCATAATGAGGATTGGTTTCCCCTGAGCAACGAGATGTCCTGTTTGCATTTTTGGGTTGGTACTCAACTGGCCTTGCCGCAAAGGAAGAACCAAACACAGGGACCGGCTGTTCTATTTTAAAAGTCAGACGAACAGGTCTAAGCTTGTCAACTGCCTACATATACCATTAGCAATGCCAGCAATGTTCCAAAGCAAAAGGAAGCCGGCTGAAGAGATGCTATCGCAGGGCCAGCTCTCATGTTTTCATGCCATTCCTGTCCCTCTTCTGTCTCAATCTCAAGCCTAAAACCTCTTTTACCTATCTTCTCTTTCAAGCTTATCCCTCCTCCACCCACGCATTCTGACATTCACATCGATCCTTTTGCTCTGTCTGTCTCCCCAGTGCAATTCAAGCATAAACTGGCCATTCAAGATTGTTATGAACATACAGGCCATGTTGCGATAGAAAGCAGCGTTGAGGTGTGTCTTTCTAATCTTGACGGGCATTGAGGAGGTGAGCATGTCAAGGGACTTGCGTGCAGCATAGGAATTTTGGAACAAAGGAAGGCAGATGCCGCCTTCCCCCCACTGGCCTCTTGTCCTTCTATCTCTAAAGCCCCTTGGGATCACCAACAGAGCAATTAGAGATACTGCCACTACTTATACATTCCCATAATAACAACACAGACCATGATTTTATTTAAAAGGAATAATCCAGAAAAATAAAATCACACTACTACAGCATGTTGTTCTTCTCAATGAGGGATCATTCAGTAGTAGATTACACAACCCAGTTCCCCTTCCTCTACATTTCCTTTTTTCAGCTTTATCTTCAATCAGCATGTTAAGCCTTATTACAATATGCTTTACATGGCGCCAGGGGCTGAACCCTCTAACAAAGTCTTAAAGGTGCAGTCACACTAGGCACCAATGGTAAGTTTCTTCACCCATCACTCACTTTCATTTAAAGTTACATTAATTTTGACTAACAAACTATTTTCAGTTGCAAAACCATTTAATTCCATCGAACAAAGGTGGTGGAACAAAAATTCATTTTGAATTTACACAGCCAGTCAGATAGGCATCTTGACCTTTGAAAGACAGCACTTTCTCAGAGATCACTGAGAAAGTATTGTGAAGTCCTCACGCTATGGAGTGCAAAATTTGCAAAAATGCAAAATCCCAAAACATCATGAGCATGATTCATACAGTCACAGGATCAGCAGGAAAAATAAAGTGAACAATATAGATTAGTTTTCCAGTTTTGGTAATAATAAGAAGCCTACATATGTTAAACCTGCAATAACTTATTTTTGGCCACTTGGAGAAAGTAGAAAAAAACAACAAATATTTAAATTGAATTTGACGCAGCAAACTTGTTAGTAGCATAGATCGAGCAGAACAATAATTTTCCAGTATGTTTTGGCCATCTGGTGAATGTTCAGTCCAACACTCACTTTTCTTTGTGCTCAGTTTTCCTAACTCCTAAAGAAAATATCTAACTATGTTTACCAGCTGGTCCAAATGTACATCAGGATTTTAGTCCTTTTATAGCTAAAAACAGCTTCCTGCTGCATCTGAAAGTGATGCTGATGAGAGAGGTTGGACTGAACCAAAACAGTAACATTGCGGACCAGAAAACCAAAACGGCGTGCTAAAAGATGCTAAATTGCTCCATGAAATTGGAAACCGCAGACTCTGGTGATAATTCTGTCCAGCAACGAGCCCCTTTACATGCAAGTAGTCATGTGAGCCAATGTTAACATTAAAAAAATACTGTTCATAGTTGCTTGAGCACTCAGTGTTTTATTTATCTGTCCTTATCTCAAGAACTCAACATTTCCAGGTGTTTCTCCAACAACAATCTCTTCTCCTGTAACTGACAGAGAAAGACCAGGTACAGCCGTGATGTAGGGAGCCAAAAGCTGAAAAAAATAAAAGCTTTTTTCCCCACAGATAATAATGGAAAATAGGACAGTGGCTTAATTGAGTAGTAACTTGATAATGGAAAGTCGCACAGCACCAGTGCTGGCCAGTCAGAGCTGGTTAAACAGTTTTTTTTTAAAAGGTAAAGTTTTGTAACCAACCTTTCAGTCAACATCATTCCTGCGGAAACAAAGGACGCACATGCAAAGGGGAAGTATTACCTTGGAGGCATTGCTAACATTGTGTCCAGCTTGTAAAACAAGCCAGCCGTAGAATAATGAACTACGTGGAGAAAGAAGGACACTCAAAGAAACTTGAGGATGTAATTGAAAACTCTTTTGAACATAATAAAGAGGTTCAAACTCAGCATTATGTCAGCTCTAAAACACAACCAAATTCAAAGTACACAAAATACCCCTGGATCCATGTCAGCGTGGCTGATAATAACAGGCTTTTGCAGTAAGCTTGTGTTGTTTGATGAGGCGGTGATAGGCAGAGGGTAAGAGCAATTAGGGTTGAAAAGAAAATGCCTTAAAAGGATGTTGTCAGGGGCCTGCAATTAAAAGGGTGAACACAAACAAAAGTGGGACTGTAGGTAAAAAGCTAAACAAAACAAAATGGCAGTGATGATTATGATGGAATTGATTAACAAATTCCTGAAACTATATGCTACAGATTCTGCAGATGTTATAGACTTAATGATGCATGGCCTCTTGAGAGCATTTTCTTCTTTGATATTATTCTATGTTCTGTCAACTTAATTAGTGTTTGAAACAAAGTACATCCACTCGATGTCAGGACAAAGGCATAGACACACAGAGTTCAGTTGGTCTTTTATCACGACCAGATTTGAGTTTCTTAAAATATTTGTATGTGCTAATTTTGCATTTAGAACATAACTATGCAATGATCATATTTGTGTATTAGATTTTTATAAGAGATGCATTAAGGGGTACAGTATATACTAACTACATTTACCGTATATTCATTTAAAAGAAAAAGATGGAAAGATGAAAGCCATATGAACAAACTATTTACATACCATATTTACAAAATGGCTTAACAGAACAAAGTTCCATGTAAACAATGGGGATTACTGATTTGTTGTTAGAAACTTTGGCATGCTTCCTGGGCATTATTTGAAACCCTGACATTGTTTGTGTGCCAGCTTTTGAGATTTTTTTTGGTATGCTAGCATCAGCAAGCTTATCTGTACATCCTCTACATGTCTAAGCCACAGGCTCCAGCAGATTAGTTGTCCAGGGTTTTGATATGAAAGAAGGTCGACAGACACAGCCAAACAAATGGCGGTGGCAATTTTCTGAACGCAAATGTCAGTTGGTAACTTCCACTCAACACAAATCCTTGCCCTGCCCTTGCGGCATTATTAAAATTTTCTTTGGCCCCTCGCTTAGACTTGGACTGGGCCCTAAACAATAGGTTAATATGCAACATCCCCCCACCCTATATCTCATGATAAACATAACAAAATGTTGAAAATACATATATATACATATCATTTTGAGCTTCTAAACAGTTACTGCAACTTCCAAACAAATGAAGAATTATTTTTTTTGTACAAGAATTCTTGAAACTGAAAGTGAAGATTTCTACAGAGTTATCCACTATTTAGCAAGCTTTCTGACCTTCATCGGAGCAAATGCATTTGTATGCTTTGATGAAGCTCAGATAGACTGAATGCTTGCTGTATGAAGTGATATATTGCTTGGATGGGAAGGAAATTTTCCCACTGAGTTCAGACACATTTCAGCACCTCAGCAAATATTTCATCAGGCTGAAGGCTGAAATAATTAAAAACCATCTACACTCCACCCAACCTACCGTCCCTTTAGCAAATTGAAAAGCACATAACCCTACCCCTTTTCTGACCCTCCCCTGTCACTACTACATTGCATACAGTCCCTTACTATACAACTGGTCAAGGCAGATGACCA
>NW_023339718.1:8416063-8453872 GCF_004916995.1 Morone saxatilis
ACAGTTTATTAATTTTTATAATTCAAACTGTGTAAGTTATTGAAGGTTATAGATACGCAAGAGATAGTTATATTTTATTATTGATGTGATGTTTTTTTGAAATTATTCTGAGTCACCTTTGTAGGATTTACATTCAAAAAGTCTGTATAAATATGAAACAGTGATGCGTCATGGTTCATTAATTCGTATGGTTGGTTGGTTTATTTCTTCTTGTCTTCTTCTGTGTTTCTTTTCTCTTCTCCTCTCTCTCTCTTCTCTCTACCTCTTATACTGGTCAAGCAGATGACCACCCCATTCCTATGATGTTCTGATATGTTTCTGTCTTATTTTTTCTGCCTGTTAAAAGGCAGTTTTTCCTTGCCCCCGTCGCCAAGGTCTTGCTCATGGTGGTACTGTTGGGTCTCTGTAAATGTTAAAAGGAGTTCGGTCTAGACCTGCTCTATTTGAAAAGTGTCCTGAGATAACTTGTGTTATGAATGGGCGCTATACAAATAAAATTGAATTGAATTGAATTTACCCAGCCAGTCTCCAACTATTAGAGAGATTTCCTGCTAGCTTAGTGTTAGGCTATCGTTCTGCAATATGGGATCTAGTACTCTAACCCTCTTCCACCCTCCTCGCCTAACTCCTGCAATTGACATAAAGTTTTGTGTTTTTTGTTGAATTAGACCACATTCAGCAGGTTGCAGTTACAGTGAATATGTATTGTATGTGACCAAGATGAATTTAGTTTTGTTGAATTTACATGTGATGAGATCAGCTAAGCGGAGCATCATGGCCTTCTGTACCTTTACTTACTAATACGTTCTTTGTTATTGCTTGATAGGTATTGTTTTTGTTTGGGTTTATTATTCTGGAAGTCTGTCTTGACTTTCTGTAAGACCAATAGCAGCTGACAGAATTGTTAATTTTTCCACTTTGGGGAAAAAAAGTCTTTGGCACAACTCTTATTACTTTATTAATCTAGTAGGCATATTTTCAACATAAACAACATGGTACAGTGGTACATGGATGCCAAGACCACTTTTATTGGCTTGTTTTTTTAATTGTTATCTTGATTTTAAATACATTTTCTTCTTATGTCAACATAACAGATCATATTGTCAATGTGCAGAAAGACAAGGCGGGTAGTGTACTCCAGATTAGATTTAATTTGGCACGTTCTCACTGGCAAAATGGCGAGTTGGCAGCAGTATGCGCACACTGCAGCTGAACTTGTCAAAATCTTCGCACAGCCTTGTTCATTATTGCCCAGAACACTGTCACCTGCAACTTGTCAAAAAATGGGGTGTGATGGGTTGCAGGCCACATACTGTTGGTTTAATTCCACTAATTTATCTGTTAAATGAACACATTTGGGAATGTATTCACAAAACATCCAAAGGCTAAAAGTAGCCTCTAACTGGCTAGGGGGAAGTCCTCAGTCCTAGGACTCCTAAGATTTTTGAAAAAACAGAAACAGGATACAAGGGTTTTGTCCTGTATGTTGGTGCAAAATGATAAATGTAGTGAGATGAGAACAATGAAATAAAGATGAAAGCAAGCACTGACAATAACATCTGAAAAAGTATGACAAAAATAATACAAGAAATTTGCAATATGACTATTAAAGTAAGTCACAAAGCATTTTAGTCTGAGAAGGACTCAAAAGTCACTAAGACCTAACATTAAATCAATTACATTTATTTAACTAGTTGGATATAATTGTATTTCATTAAAAAAAACCTTATTTGCTGTAATTTGGTCTAGTGAGCCAAAAGTGACATACACTAGACTGAATCCTGGAAAACAAATTACAGTAACGCTTTAGATTACATCTTTTATACTAATGGTAACTAACCCTAATACATAGTACATGCCAGTACATATATGTAGGTACTGGGGAACAAGATGTGAAGTTATTGAAATAGGGGAGTAACAAATCAGGAGAATTTATACTGTAGTTATTTTTTAACTACTGGGTACGTATTCTGTATCCCATATTATTACAGGGACTTACTGAGCAATAATTTGGACGGTTGTGAAAAACTTAGAGAGAAATTATACTGTAGCTATTATTTAATTACTGTATACCTTTTCTATTATAACAGGGTATGTATAACCTACTGAGAAAAAATCTGGACCTGTCCACAAAGATGTAGTGATGAATTAAGTAAATTATGTGGTTTTATTTAAACATTTTTTACCTGCATCCTGACATGTAAATGCATAAAAATCAGTCCACTGGCAACCGAGAAAGTTGGAGTGTAATAAAACATGATTAATAAAAAACAGCACGTAAAATGCTTCAGTCTTACATATGGAACCTTTAAATTAATTAATTAAAATGAAGTAGAACTGAAATAACCTTGATTAAATAAAAAGGAAATTTGATTAGATTTAACTTTTTGTATTTAATTTGATTTAACTTAATTTAATTAAATGAATTACATTTCTAAAATTAATTTCAGTTAGCTTGACCATGAAAAGTTGTGTATCAGATATACAGTCAATGATCAGAATGTGTACAATTGCAGTGAAGTAGTATTATTACCTGTTTCTAAAAACAAAAGCATAGAAAATGCTGATCTAATTACTGTGTGTGCATTCTACCTTTGTGAAGCTTGTTAATTCAACTCTTTTCCATGTAAAGTGTATAGCATTGACAAACTGTATAACAAGTTATTCCAAGTAAACACATGGCACATATACTGTGAAGATAAAAATACACATTTTTCATTTCCTACTCTCCACCCACCCACCTGAGATTATCCGCTACTATCTTTCCATGGAGGTTTCTTTCACATTCCCAGTCACCCAGCATATATGGGTTTTCCCATGTAAGAGTAATGTTTACATACTCAATACACAGCTTTTGTGTAAATTCACTCAAGTGCTTATTTGTGCATATTTGATGAATATAATCAAAGGAATGTAGTACATAGGGGATTAGGTTAGTATAAGGTTAAGAGATGAGGGTTCAGGCTAAGGTTAGAGATTAAGGGATAGAAATCAGTGTAATGTCCCCACATTTTTAACAGAACAAGGATGTATGTGTACTAGTGGGAGTGAGTGCAGCTTTAAATGTGGGTGTGTACGTATTTCATCTGTTTTATCAGGTGAATCTCCTCATATTATTTGTAAAGTAGAAATTCCCGGTTACAGGTCAAATGATCTGTTGCCTCACCAGATACACTGCAGCTACATGAAAAACATCATTTTACAATAATTATTCAGAGAGCTTTCCTTCTGACCCTTAAAATACAATAAACGACTTGGTCTATAATGAGGCCACTTATATGGGTGGTGTGGTGCAAAGCAAGATACAATGACGTTCCTTGAAAAACTGTGGCTAGAGCACTGTGCTTGCAAATATACATGACAAGTCGGTGGAAACATTTGGTTACTGCAGTATGACCACTAAGGATGCAGGCCAGTCAAAAGCGGTTCTGTGAGCTCAAATAAGGACTATTTATGTCCCTATTAAAAAAAAAAACATCTTAAGGCTGATTGACGGGCTTCTCGTGTCTTAATTATTATACAGCAGACTTCATGCAGCCAGAGAAAATGGGTACACCTTGTTTATTAAGCAAAGCCCAAACTTCTCACTCTCATTGGGCTGGGCTTTGACATTAGTCTGGAAAATGAGTGTATATCTCTCCCTCTTTCAGTGTGACTGGACACACTGTGTATTGGAGCACGTCACATCAGGTAATGTCTGCACAGTGTCTCATTTTTCACTAATGTTTAAAATGTTAGAGCAACATAGTGAGAGTTTGCTGTGCTTGATACAAAAGCATTTACTTGGAACAATGTAAACACTCCTGAATACAGATGTGGTATAAATAGAAAGGAAAAGAGCAACTGGTCTCAATTTCACTCTGTGCCACAACATGAAATCTTTTGTGTCTTAAGATTGCAATCATCTGGGGATAAGGATGACCAGTAAAAGGTGAATACCCAAATCTTACCATCTTAAACATGTTCATAATGTCCAATCTGTTCAAACCTGTCTGGGCTTCACAAACTCTGCATTCAGCAACTAACAATTCACAAAGGTACAAAACAGGAAATGGTGTTCTGAAGTCTCAGGAACCACATTTGAGGGTGCAACTGTGGTGCTTAATTTGTACTTAATGCTTAATTCTGCTGTGGTACTAAATTTTGTGTCGCAAACATTATTTTTGTCTTTATCTACTAATCCCTTTTATCTGTTAGATAATACATACATAGTAAAAATACAAAACAGAATGTAGAATTGTTTGGTTTTTGAAATACAGATGTATTGACTGTAAGGGGCTACGGTGACTCAGTGGTTGTCTCACAGCAAGACTGGGTTTCCTCCCACAGTTCAAAGACATGCTTTTCAGTGATTTGGAAACCTTAAATTGGAGTGTGAGTGGGTGTCCGTCTTTATTTATTAGCCCTGCAACAGACTGGGTGTACCCTCTCGCCTAATATGTGCACATAGGCTCCAGCCTTTTTAGTCCTTGACTTGGGGTATAATAGATGGATGGATGGATGTTGACTATGAGCTATTTGCTAAAAGACAGGAAGGCCCTATGGAGTTTATGGTCATCACCTGTATTATAACTTTCACTCACACAGGGATTCACTGCTTACTGCAAATTTGGGAAAGAGATAGAAATTACAGAGGAGAAAAGGTCTTAAAATAATCTTAAAAGGCTTTGTATTTGGCTTTGGCTTTTTTGGCTTTGGCTTTGAATGTTTAATGAAGTAGGAAATGCATTTACTATGCCTATTGGGCCTTAAAAACACACACAATGCATTTTAGTGTGAAACACTGAATGGAAACTAGAACATATTGTTAATAGCATGTTCCACAAAACACCACAAATTACCATTAATATAAATAAGTTCCAGTTGCTGCTGTATTTTCAGTGATGACTGGTCAGGGTATTATTAAAGCAACACTATGTGAGAGTTGGTGCCCCCAGTTGTAAGCAGTCATAAATATGGATAGATTTACACATGCATTTGTTATGATTACATTACTTATGAGTTCGACAACTTTTCTAGCACAGACAAACATAAAATGCACGAAGCATGCAACAACACAAGACATAGCAAGCCAGCTAATATTACTTACTAGTCTAACAACAAGAAGGCCAGCGAGGCATCTGAAACCTTTTATTTCACAAAGCTCTCACCAGTGACTAAAAGCCAGTCTGAGAGTCCCCCAAAGAAGCTGCTGAGCCTGGTTTCATTGACCGCTTACTCAGCTCTGGGTATGCCACATGCCAGCGCTGGTCTCCGTCAGCATTCCTGTCCATCAGGAAACTTTGTAAATGCCGGAGAGTTAAGGCGGAGCAGCCATAAGACATCAGAGGGAAAACAAGAAAACATTTTCTTCATAAAATATGATCCAGTTTCACCAAAATCACTGACACAGTTGGTGGTGTGAGCGTGACGTAAAGCATTACACACTTGTGACTCGGAGCCCAAAGTTACATAGTGCAGGGCACAGAGTGGGAATGACAGAGGGACTATTTACCCTATTATAAGTCAGTGTAGCATCAAAATGATAGCAAAGCTGTTATTTTATGGTGGAAACGTTACATAATGTTGCTTTAAAATCTAGATATGCAACTTATATGCATGTAATACAGGTTGCCCCCACAGTGTTTGTTAAGGAAGTAAACTTTGTGCTCATGTTTCAACACAATTAAAAAAAATATCAAGGTGAAAAGTATAGAAGACATATAGAGACAAATACATTTTGTAAGTAAAGATACAGAAATTAGGGCTGACACAAATATACTTGCACTGTATTTAAGTTCTGAAAAATGAAAAATGAACTGCATTCATATACAAAAAAAAGAAAAAGTATGCTATATGAAAACAACAACTGTTTGCTCTGGGCCATTCTTGTGCCCCTATTTTACTTTGCTACGCTAAATTAACTGTCTGTTGTCTCATCTCACATTCCTCTTTTGTACTGTCATCACTCCGGCCATCAAGACATCCGATGTGGCTAATCTTTATCTGGCATGTTTACCTGACAGAGGATTTTACCTACTGCTGGATCACACCTGGACTGCCATCAATAATTTATTGAGATCACAGGTGGTAACGAGCAATTATGGTGATTAATGTCAACTAAACCCCTGGCTGACTGCAGAGGGCCAACATGCTGCTGACACTAGCAACAGTCATTGATCCCCACAGGATGAGAGCTGAACCAGAGCCCTTCTCTTTCTGTCTGTGTGTCTCTGTCTTTGGCGCCAGCACCCTGCACTCCTGCCTTCCTCACTCTGACACTGATGCAGAGGGTGATCAGAAGCAAGCCACTTCTTTTATTAAGATATAAAGCCAGTGTCAACCTCTGATACTAGTTTATTGTTCGCCCTAAAGCAATAATGGCAGACCTTGTGGCTGTATGGATTTTTAATAGCAAGTTGTAATGGCCATTGCCGACAGTCTCGCAGATTTACTATATCTGAACGACTTGCTCCCACTGACCAAGTGTTCAGGAGTTTGATATGAACATCACAAGCAGCAGGACAAGGCAGGTCACATTTCACTGTTTACCAAATGGAAACACCAGCATGGTTATCATTCATTATGTGTTGTGACAGCGCTTTGCTTTCAAAACTAGCCCAACAAGATACTTCAATTAACTGACCTGCTGCCTGCAGCATGTGTCCTGAGGGTAACTCTTAGTGTCCTATATGGGTACTCCCAAAGAAAACACAAGCAGTGCCTCCTATGTGTTGAACAATGAACATTTCATTAACAGCCTAAAGGAGAAATGTTATGGTGGTTTTCGCTTAGCAGACATAACTTGAGTGACAAAGACACCAACCTCCTGCACATACAGATTTCTGAAAAACATCTGTGTATCATCATTTGTTGTAATACATACTGGCAAGAACAAAATTTAAACGATAAATTGCTGAGCGAGCAGCTACTGGAACTAAGTTAAGAAGATAAACCATATATCAGCATGATCTGTTCTCAGGGATCCTCTAAGGCCATGTGCTTTGCGATGCCAAGGCATAAGTGGTTTTGAAAAATGAACAGATGGATACACTTCATGGAGCCTGGAGAGTACCAGCTGAAGTACGTACTTAAAATCAATTAGTAAATTGACCATTTTAAAAAAGCCTTTTGCTTTTTCTTTTGTTTTTATATTGTATACTGCAAATGCTTTATTTCAAATACATCACTTTTTAAGCACCTAAAAATTAACTTAGAGAGCAACATCTGGAGCTCCGATTGTTGAACTTGAATTCAACACTTGAATGACAGCTGCTGGCGGATCAGAACTCCAAATAAACACGATGAAAGTGAACAACTGTGTCAGAGGTAGATTTCATATCCATTGAACAATAAGGCTACAGCCAGTTAGGTTAGCATAAAGGCTGGAAACCTCTTTCTTTGATCTGCTCAAAAACACGTCTGTCAATGCTGACACGATTTACAGTGCACCATCTAATCTGAAATAGGAAGTTCAGAAGACATTTTTTTTCCCATAAAGGAAAAAAATACTATTTTATAAAATATATATATGTGAAGGTAAGCAATGTCACTTTTATAAAATTGTCTTATTTTAATCTAAAATAGAAAATAAAATATAATAAAATCTACATTAAATAAATGTCAATAATGGTACTGCATCGCTTTGATTTGTATTGCAGTGAATCTAACTAAATTGTTCTATATTAAAATGCATTGTACCTGAGTCATATAGCCCATGTATCTAGTTACGTATCGGATCGTCTTCAAAGGGAGAGATTCAAACCCCTATTCAAATACCTAACTTGGTATCAAAATCAAATCACAATGGCAAGAGAAGCGGGAGACATATGGATTATGTATTAGGTACTGTCACTATTAAAGAATGACCAACATTTTACTTCTGTATATTGTACGAACATGAGCTTGAGATTGGAAGCATCTGTGGGTATTTATTCAGGGTGGTTTTCAGAATGAAATACTTAAGATGGCCCCAAAAATAGCCTGACATTGGTCTCGGACATTTCTCTGGGGAGTGTATAGCGGCATATCTGTGCCTTAAACCCTTAGTATTCCCTGTAGCCTCCAGAAGAGACTCTGCACAAAATATCTGCATGTGGTTCCACTCAGAGCATAATGAGTGTGATTTACCCACGACACGATAGTTGAGGAAGGCTGAACAGCTTGGTTTTTAAGCACCCTCCTCTCACCTCAACACATGGTCTCATTCTATATATCTGCTGGCTGAGAAACTGCTTTTGGGCTTTAACCCCCACAGGATGCATACATGAGGAAGCAATACTCTCTGATCAAATGTCATTTCCGTGATGAATTTTATCCAGATTCTTGATGTATGTTGCAATACATGTTTTGCATATTATTATACACACGATACAAGATAAAGCTGGGCCATCATTAGTGTTCTAGGGTCTGACGTTTTCTTTTGCACTTCCTCTGCCTTCCAGTCATGATTAGTGTAATGTAGAGTTTCCTGTGCAAAAGAAAAAAAAGCAACCAGACAAACTCACAGGAGGCATTCGTAAACATATCTGATGTACAACAGTCCAAACTGCGGTGAAGGTGTGGTGTGAAAACAATTCCAACTAAAATTACAGCGTGATTTAATCTGGATTTCGATCACAGTCCTTAAACATGTAGGATCGTAAACATGAAATGTGCAATCAGATTAAAAGTGTAGCCTTTTGTATTGTGTATCTACACTCATACCACCAGCTCCTGTTCTACTTTTGTTTGACAGGATGAAGACATTAAATGTCTCTCTTGTCTCCTCTGGGAAAAGCAATGTTTGGCACTTCAAAATATCCAAATTTCATGTTCAACAAACGATCTACGATCAGTCCTGCTGAATATGAGCTCCAATGTCGGCAAGATCTGCACCCTCTGGCAAATTTCTTCATTGGCAATGAGTGGGAGAGTGACTGTGTGGACTTTTCCAAGCATGGGAGTGTTGGCACTGACCAGATGGATTGCGTCGTGAATTGAAATGTAAGCTTGTGAAGTCCAGATGTCTGTCACGGATCAGGCATTCTCTATATGCTGTTAGTCTTAACAGAGAAATACCAGAAGTATTTTTTTAATAAAAGCTGATTGGAACACATGATCTTTAAGGTTTCCATGGAGAAGAGGAAAACATTCCCAGGGCACACACTATATGCGGGGAATGAGTGTAAAAAAAAGGCTTATGACTGCTCTGACGATTTACAGCCTGCCATTGTGAACCTAGCAAATCCTGGACTGTTCTGCACACTGTAAATCCAATTTTATTCGAGGAAGTATGCGGTTGCTGTCAAATATATCTGCAGAGTTATAACTCATTTCACACAAAGCAGGGACCAGGTAAAGGTGTTGCATAAATGTTAGTGACATACTACTGCAGGTCAAGTGCACAGATTTGCACATGAATGAACACTTGACGTTGATGCTTTACAGATCACACATTTGGTCTTATTGGGCACAGTACATCACATGTGAGAAAAATCACAAACTATCACCCTCATCAACAACTTTTTTCTTTTAGTCTTGTCAGCTGTGCAAAGTGAATGTAAAAAGTTATTCCTGCAAATGACATATGCAATACAAATCACTGCATGCACAGTACCATCGCCGGGCTACTTATGTTATGGTGAGAAAGCTGTCACGGCTGATTCCATTATCAACAACTAAGCTTGTGCCAGCTGCCATGCTTGACTAGACCAGGACCAGGTCCAGATCCACGAATGGCATCTTCTCACGCAAAGACAAATGAGTAGCTGTCAAGCTGTCAGCTCCACAGCGGAGACCTTCATGTACAGAAATGCCGTCAGATGGGGCCTCTTGTTCATCAAGTTTAAAAATGCGCCAGTGTTTTGCTTTTGCCCGCTTTTCCCTTTTGTGAGTGCACTCCACAACTTCCTGTCAGATGAGTGACGAAGTGACCCAGACTAAAAAAAAACCTTTAAACTGAAATGGGGCAAAAAGGGAAGGCATTGTGTATATGATAGCAGAGAAAAGCATGCAATACGGCTACAACACAATTTGATTAAACATTTATTAGATTTTCTCTCTAGACATTTTTTTTTAGTGTGACTTTTATTGGCAACAAATAAAAACAGCTTTCAACTCAATGTTCAACAAAGTAAGAACCTCTAGTATGGGAAATGTTCAGTGTGTCTCTCACAATACATTAACCCAAATATGATGCTATATTTAAAGTACAAATCACTTTGAAAGCCCTTGTTGAATAGTTGTGGGAAATATGGTTGTTTCCTACAGAGTTAAATGAGATGACTAATAACACTCTTATGCCACTATGTTAAAGAGTAAGCTGGTTAGCTTAACTTAGCATAAAGACTGCAAACGGGGAAACTGTACTTAGGTAAGAAAATCCCCTTCCAGCACTTCGAAATTAACACGTTATATCTTGTTTGTTTAGTCCATACAAAAAACAAAGAGTAAAAATGACAACTTGTTGTTTTAGAGGTACTGGTCGTCAGATTTTGTTGGCTTTGGACAGAGCCAGGTTTCTTTATTCTAAACTAAGCTAACCATCTCTGGACTCTTAACAGAGTGGTATCAATCGCATCATATTGCTACATAGTCTACATACTTGTAGCTTTAAAATGTGTATTAAGTTAGCATTGTAACTCAGATGAAAAAACAATGTGCTGGCAGAAACCTTGGCGTTCACATTATATGTGAACACGTTAAACCTGCAATGACTTTTATTTTTCTGCCACTGGGGGGCAGTGAAAAGTTGAAAAAAATTGATCATCTCACATCATCAAGTTGATGTATTAAACAGTTGCTATTTACTCATCTAGCAGTTACAGATAAACATATTCACTCTCTTTTAGTTCTCTTGTTGGTCTCCTGAGGAAAATATCTGGCTCTTTAGCTGCTAAGTGTTGACAGCTAATCATAGTAAATTGTGTCTGTCTGCCATTTGGTGCTGAGCAGATGGTGTACAGTGGCTTTTTCAAGAGCTTTTTCGCTGAAAACAACTATCTGCTGCAGTTGAAAACAATGCTTGAGAGCAATGAGACTGAACCAGAACAGTAAAGTTGTTGAGCAGCAAATTTTGCTAATAATTCTTGAGCGACCTTGTTGTTTTCATCGGGTCAATCAGGTGAAAATCATCTTAAAAGAAATAACTGCCAACAACTAACTATGCAAAATAACTTCTCATTTAGTAAAGGTAAAATGCAAAGTGGGAATAACCACAGAGCAATCACAGCTGCAGTTGTAGAGCTGATCAGACCAAAGAAGGAACTGCTCGGTGACAAGAGAGCTCAGCTCCGCAGCAGAGCGCTGGATATCTGAAGTAAATCGCAAAGAAGGCATTTGCTTGATTGTTCTTCTTCAGTGCACCGGCTTGAGTAACAGCGAGATAGCGATCTATTATTTTCTTTTACTGCTTTGAGTCAAACGGAGGGCACTTATTTCCTGTTCTCTACAGTTGGGGGTGCCTCGTGCCTTGTGGTCTGCAAAGTTGACCACAAACTGCATTACAAATAAACCTTTTAGACCTTTAGAGCTGTAACTATTAAAGTAGAGATAATGAACTATAATCACAATTAAACAGCTAAACTAGCCAAAATCATCCAACATTTATGGGTTTACTGCAAAGCCGGTGATCAAATGAATGACAAAAAAGGTTGTCGAGCCTTGGAAGTGTGTGTTTGACATAAGCCAGCATCATTTGACAATAAGAACAGAAGCCAGCAGTGGAAAAGCCTGTCACATTGTTGACACAGTCAGGAGACCGATACAGTTAATGGGTTAACAAGCTTAGTGTAGCTGCTACATTCAACACAACATCAGTGACATAAAAGAATAAATGGTCATCACATACTTTTAACCTTACAAGTAAACAATGTGTGTGTCACATAGATAAGCTTGCAGTCTTAATGCGACATTTTAACATATATTACATGGATTTTACACACTAAAATTAAGGATTAGTTCTTTGCGTATAGTTATACATGTGTGTCTGTGTGTGGGTATGACTGTCGTATGTGTGTGGCTCTATTAGGGTACTGATCCCTGTATGGCTTCAGCGCACAGGCACACTTTTCAACTCCTCCCCTCTGCCTTCAGCCAGGGTGTGATTAGAGCCAATACAATCTTGGGCAACCTGCACTGAGAGAGAGAGAGAGAGCAAAAGAAAGAGTGGACAGCCACTCTGGTGCACTCTGGTGGTTCCAGCATCAGCGTCACTGTTGCTTGATCTCCAACAGCCTAACTGGGGCATTGTGGCTCATGCAAGATTCAGCGAAAAACACAGCAAACTACTCTAATCCCAGTGGACGGATTTAAATGGACAAGGCTGGGCTTTCTTCTCAAAAACTTTTTTTCACTTAATGTTAATGTTTCCTGGATTCATGAAAGTGCTGCAACTCCGTGAACTAATATTGTTTGGACAGTTTTTCATCTTTTTTGAAAACATGTTGCTGTTGACTACACCAGAAGAACTTCCACAAACATTCACGTCTTTGGAAACATGGAAAGCCACTACTGCCTGTTGAACACCAGCCATACAAGACTCCCAAGGTGTGACATGTAAGCAGTGACCACAAATTAAAGAACAACTACTATTTAGTGAGGACAATTTCATCAGCTTTTTATTCTGAGCAGATTTATAATGCTTGTAAGTGCAGACTCGTTAGTTTTGTTAACTTTGACGTGAGAAACACATCTCCAGCTTCTTGTGACCGCGTTGATCCAGTGAATTATGGATGGCAACCTGAGCACTTCAAATGGGACCAACCTCACAGGACACAACTATGCAGCTGGACCCTGGAGCCTCGTCATACTGGTCATCATCATACTGATCATAGTGGTGGGAAACCTGCTGGTCATCATCGCTGTGGCTCGTACTTCGCAGCTACAGACGACGACAAACATTTTCATCATGTCCCTGGGTTGTGCGGACCTCATCATGGGGGTCCTTGTGGTACCACTGGGGGCCACTATTGTGGTGACGGGTAAATGGCTGCTCAGTGACACATTCTGTGATTTCTGGACTTCTGTAGATGTGCTGTGTGTGACAGCGAGCATCGAAACACTCTGTGTCATAGCAGTGGATCGGTATATAGCCATCACAAGACCACTCAGATATAAGGTTCTACTCAATAAGTGGCGTGCCAGAGTAATAGTTTGTTTAGTGTGGGTTGTGTCCTCCTTAATTTCCTTTGTACCAATTATGAAAGGGCTTTGGCGTGATGATGATCCCACAGCAAAGAAGTGCTACGAAGACCCTGCATGCTGTGACTTTGTGACCAACAGGGCCTTTGCTATTATATCCTCTATAGTGTCTTTTTACATTCCACTGCTCATAATGATATTTGTGTATGCAAAAGTTTTTCTAATAGCCACACGGCAAGTCCAGCTCATAGATAAGAATCGCATGCGTTTCCAGAATGAGTATCCAACAGGGCAGATGCAAGTTGCTTCCCACATCAACAATATCATGCCATCGGTGTGTGCAGGCTCCAGCAGCTGCAACAGCGCAGTGCGGAGAAAAAGCGCCAAGCGAAGACCGTCACGGCTAATTCTCGTCAAAGAGCACAAGGCCCTCAAGACTTTGGGCATCATCATGGGGACCTTCACTGTATGCTGGCTGCCGTTTTTCGTCGCCAACATCATCAACGCTTTTAACAGAGGCGTTCCCTCAGAGAGGACCTTCCGACTGTTAAACTGGCTGGGTTACATCAACTCCGGCCTCAATCCTATCATCTACTGCAGGAGTCCAGAGTTTCGTACAGCATTCAAGAACCTGCTGGGCTGTCCGTGGCTGTCCGCCCTGTGGCTCAATACAGTGTATAAAGAGCTGCGGACTCGCTGCTCCTGCTTTCTATGGTCTTCAACCGGTAGGACTGAGGGCAGTCTGGCCAGTACTCAGGGAAGCAACAAAAGTGAGGAGGCTTCCCCTGGTACTCTGCAGTTAAATGGCAGCACTCAGTTCAGTGACTTATCAGAACCAGAAACCCAATAGTAAGTTATTTTGTTTTATCTTATTTTACCTTCACAGTCATTTTTAGAAATATAATTAATGTTTTAAAAAATGTCCACTTCCTACAAACACATAAAAACCTCCACCTTCCCAAGCACAAACAGTGAAACCCTATTTAAAGACTATTAAGTGAATGATTTTGACAGCTAGTGGACACCTGAACACAACAGCATCCTTTTAATAGGCTATTTAAACAAATACATTTTATAATATTACATTATGAAATTTCAGTGCATTTTATCGGAGAGAAACTTTTAAACAAATCTCTATGAAACTGAGAGGACAGTGAGGTACTGTATATCAGGGAGTCCCGTGGCCTCTAGTTTGAAATCTTAGATTTCTTATTCGTCTTATTAGTCTTTGTCCTTTTAATTACGTTTTTCCATTAATTCAATAGACCTACGTGTTACATCAGTGGTCTATCATGTGAGCAGATCATTCGCCCAGTGAAGCAGAAGTGTGAAGGCTTACAGAGTAGAATCAATGTCACGGAGAATCAAACAATTTACATGACTTACCGCTTTTGAACATCCTGCTGCAGATTAACAAAGTATTGCACAATGATGATGGTAAAAAACACGCCTACGCATGTGCACTCTTTTTAGTTTGACAATTAATAGGTGCCAACAAAATAATCCAAAACAAAAGGTCATAGAAAGTGTTATTTATATGTCATGTCTTGACTGAACACTAACATCTTTATCTCAAAGACATTTTCATTTTCAGGGTAATTTAAACCAGTCTGATATTTATGGGATGTCAAACTAATTATAATCCATTCTTTTAATCCGTTATTGACTTGTAAAGGTTTAAACACATCCTCTTGGTATTATGCATACTGTATATGTCCAAGGACTGTACATCAATTTTTGGAAATTTTGAGTTTGATAGAAAACCGTTGTTTTACTGCCCACTAAAAGTAGAAATCCATATTTGGACATGTTCTAATACATCAGTGTGCTGCTGTACAGGAGTAAAATAGATTCTGTGGAACAGTGCAGAAAAATAAATCATTTCTCAAGCATTGGCTGCTGTTGGGGAGATACAATATTACAAAACTAAAAATGAAACACAATATTCAGATTTTTATGCACGATTCAATAAACGTTTGAGGACTGTGCCTGTATCGCTTACTGCACTATGTTACCTGTAATCAATCTTTGAATCCAGCTATTGTTAATGCAGTAAAAATAACTAGCCGATGTCCACAGTTTAGGGTGGTGTACGTTTTTAGCACAGTAGTTAATAATATCATTCATTTAGTTTTTTATAGAAACCTCCGTACTGTAAATGCAGATTTTTTTGGTCAATTTCATTATCATGTATCTAAAAATGGTGTCTCATATTGATAAAGATGACACATGACTCTGTAAAACCACTGGGTAATATGTAAAAGGCTGATTCGGAGAACCACTTGGCACGTTTGAGGACAGATATATTCTCTGAATATTAGTGTGTCTCTGTGCCTGTCAGTGGGCCTCAGTGGGCCCTGCCCAACACACCCTGCAGCAGATAAATCTTTATCGCTTATGCACAAGACTTCCCCCATAACTGGAGAGGCTGTTTACAAGACTGGCAGCCAATGAGAACACTCTTGTTAACACAAGTTAACTGGGGTTGGACAGCTCAATATTTGATTCATTATTTTTCTAAGACACCACTATATGCTGACAGCAGGCCTGTCGCAGAATACAGGAAGATATATATTACACAATTATGAGTTATTAGCATAATTGGTTGTTTCTAGAAAGTATATCTATTAAGTAAAATTCTGGCTATCTCTGGTTTAAGAATTTTGCAACTTACATAATTAACTTAAAATATTTGCTGTAAATTTCTGAATTTGACTCACTTGAGGCATTTTGTTTTGAAGTGAGTTCAATTCAATAAATTCCAATAAATACATTTTGTAATTATTGTCTTCAGAAATAAAAATAAGATTTGAAATTCAATTCCTAGAAAGCTTTCTGTCTGTTACATCAGATCCACAGTATTACAGCAGTACAGGTTAAAAAGCCAAATATGATAAAGAATATAGTTTCACTAATAAGTATGATTGTTGAAAATGTAACAACTTATCATAATAATTCATATTTAATCAATCATGTGTCATAATGGAAGGTTTTAAGGGCTGTTGTGCTGTCACAAATTTAAATTGTATCTTGTTTGCATGAGTTTCTGATTAAAATCGATACATTTAATTTCAGTCAAGCACATACATATGCAAAATGAGTTGTTCATTTCTAGAACATAAAATTTAAATTCACAACTCATAATTCAATTTCATTTGACACAACTCTCACTTACACCATAGCCTTCGCCATTCTCATGAGTAACCCAGTTTTATGTTTCATTTTAAATATTTACTTTGCACACTATATATCATTTTCTCTTCTCTGTTCCTCTCAGTGGAATTTTACAGGCATAATCAATGGGGCAGTAAACCGGCAGACATTTAGAAGGATATAAAAGTCTTCCTTAAAAGGAGCTTGGTGTGTTCTGTAGTAAATCACCCCAAGGGGAAGGCTCAGCGGACTCACCCTGCGCTTTGAGCAGGATTACAAACCTAAGTGAGACCAGCCGTTCAAGAATGACTCTGGTGGGGCCAAGGCTCGAAGACAGGTTTAATGAAGGAATATGACAAACGGTTCCAGGTAGAGTCTGGGCCTCTGAAGTGGTTAGTTATTGCCAATAATGCCATGCTAGGCATCTGCTGGAGATCATGCACTCCTCAGTCAACTTTCTATATCTACTAGCAACACAAAAGAGCAATTGAGGAGCACATTTTATTTAAACCCTGGGACAACATGCAACTGTAGGTTTAGTTAAGTCAGGAGCTGGTGTATCCCAGGGCTGATAAAAAAGAGAGGTACAACCACTGGCATGAATGGTTACTAGGGAAGAGTGGCTGCACTGCACAGACTGGGCATTATCAATATTTTGTTTTCATGGAAATACATGGAGGCATATCACTGCTGCCCTTATCAACATCCACAGCAGCCTTCAGCTTCTGTCACGTATGCACCAGGTTATATGAAGTGCAATATTTCATTCTCTGCCTGACAGAATTTTTAATTAATCTTTAATGATCATAAACTTAGACGTTTTTGGTCAGTGGAAGTGAAGGCAAATGAGTTGTGCAGACATTTTTTTCACAGAATGACTTTGGGTTCAGCTGTGTCTTCCTTTGTTTTTGCCAGTCATGTTGCTCTAAAGTGAGACCGGCTGCTACTGCATTAGTCCTAATATGTGTATCAGAGGTATTTAGGACAAAATCTTCATGTTTTTAAAAGGCATTTTAGTGTGTTATGAGCAGAGTGAGTTTGTTAGCACAGTTTATCCATGATTGAGAACACCAAAATTAAGCTAACAGAGAGTGGAACATTTTATTTCATGGAGAAGCAGCCAACTAGGTTGTGGACTAAATTGCAGCGTGAATGTGGCGCAGTGAACATCACCAGGGCTCTCCTATTGAGCACAGATACGGGACTTAATATTCCAGCAGAGGTACAGCACAGAAATCATATAGGCATGTGAGAGCACTGAACAATAATCATCATTATGGAGCTCATGCTACAGGAAACATGTTGTGTGCTACAGCTGTGCTGCTGCATCACAATTAAAGTATCAAGAGACACATGAGGAAACGACTTGTCAACCTGTTGCTGAGTAACTGAGAAAACAGGTCTAAAAGCTGAAAAAAGATATCCTGCATGGTCATCGAATGCACACTAAATTATTTTCCATCTCAGAAAAAGTAATGGAGGATAAACAAGAATAAGATATCATGTGAAAAGCAGACACTAATGGCACAGGGACTAGAAATCACAGAGGGCGAGCTGTTCAGATTTAGCTCTTAAACAACTCCTTATGGGTCACAACGAGCGACACAGGTGCATAAAAAAACAAATACGGAATATATTTGGATATATGTTCTTATTCTCACCTTGTTAACTTTCAACTGTGGTGAGCTAAAAAAAGCACAAATAACCAGACACATTACACCAAGCACAGAGAGATTACGGAGAGTGTCATAACCAGTATAAATACTTACTTATAAATACGTGGCTCATTACTCCAAATGATCGTGTAAATATTTCAGACATATTAGACGACAACTCATGAGGACAAATCTAAAAGGACATTGTGTTTATAATACTGGCATTTCAGGTTTATAAGTAACTGTGTGTTACTGGAACAAACTGTATCATTATGCCGGCTAAATATGTTGATATAATTGTAATTATGATTATTTCCCACACATGCATGCTGTATCCTCCCAGAGCGCAGTGCTGTATTAATGGACACTTTGTGTAAAAATATAGCGTGCAGTAAATATGGAAGACAATTTAAGAAATGTGTAAACAAATATTTCTAATGTATTGTGTACTGTGCAGGGTAAGTTGTGTGTTTAACAGGAGTTAGTATTGGTGACAGAAATTTGCTGCCCAGCCTGTGATTGACAAAGCTACAAATGTGTGGCAGGTTACAGCTCCATGTGATTTCAAAGCAAGTGCTGGTGTAATAAGTTAAGGCACTGCAGTGAGCATATCATTAGGCGTACATTAGGGCAACCTGATGTTTTGATGGCATTCTAGGTGAGGGCGGTGTGCACTAATGCTTTTTTTCCTGTGCTGTGAACCCTGTAATTCTGAGCTTTTCTCTGCAGCATGCTAACCCAGCTACACACATCAACTTCCATAATGTGCATTTAGTTAGCTTAGAGTGAGATCAGGCCCAAGAGAGCATGAAACAAGGAGCAGGATAAAGCAAAACATGGTGGTAGTGACCTGTGGGAAACCTCCAACACTCCCTTTCAAGCCTGGCTGATATCCGAACCAATCACACTGCATCACGCTCTATAAATGAAGGCATCCGAGAGTTGAGCTAACACTTGAGAGCGGTTTAACTCTAAATTGTTTAGGTTTGGACAGATAAAAAAGTAATAAACCGTAACTGTATTTACTTTCTGCTGTATACCCACAATCAACTACTGCATGTCTTAAACCTTTAGTAACAAGACTGTGTATAACAGTAATTATATTTATGGATAGTTAGAACCAGTTAAATAAAAATATTCATGTTTGATAACATTTACTGTGTTGAAGGCATTTGATAAATCTGGCATTTTTTGCTTAGTCATTTTCTAAACACTGACTTGCTGTATGACTCACTTGTAGTTTAACTTTTAGAAAATTTGAAATAGAGTTTTACATTAAGATCTAAAATCTACATAATGATACATGGAACTTTAACAATTTTTTAATACATCAACATGACAGTCACTTTGTTATACTTTTTATATGTTTGTCAATAAGACTTACAGTTACAGTTAAGTTGCAGTCAGCTGTTCTTAGTTTAATTATATTAAGTTATTCAGGGGTATTTATTTATTGAAACTTGTGTTAAGTTAATTTAAGATTGTTAAAATATTTACTCTGTTGGTAACTGAATAAATTAGTTTAAAGCCTTGCCCTACTTTATAAACCTATTCATGAGGAAAATCATCAGTAGCTGAATCTTGTCGCTGGTTCTACACTCAGTTTGTTAGGTACAACGAGCTAAAACTAATGCATTTTAATGACAAAATGACTTTATATCAGCTATAGTTGTATAGTAGTGGTGTTGTTGAATTGTATTGCATTGGAGAGGTATTCTTAATAGGTATTTTACCCATGGGGTACAGCTTCCCAAGTTAATGCAACATCTCTATCACTTTCAACTAAAACTGAACATTATAACTTTCATTAAGGATTCATTGCAAACATTGTTTTTCTGAATGTACACACACACACACACACACACACATACACACACAGACCCACACACACATATATGTATTAAAAATCATGTTAACTAGGCTAAATGATTTCTAATTACATACCCCTTCAACAGGTACATCTCAAGACAGAAAATACACATGTCACAGATGATGGATGAATTTTCCTTTAACCTTGATGAGCTTAGCTTCTTTAACGTGAATGGAGACTACAGAATATGTGCAAGCTATGTCTGTGGTTTGTGATTTAAAATAATCCAACAACGCGTGTGTGAATGTGAGATTCAACAGAATGTATAACATAATATTATTCCTGGAGTCTTTTCCCATTAAATCATCCAAATGCATCAGTTTAAACTGGGATGAGGCCACACTGTTAATTGTTCCCTGCATATTTTTTTGCCCGTATGCATTCACTTTTCTATGAAGCTTACAGTTCCAGGTAATTTATGTCATCCTGTGGAGACATGTACAGTGGACGCGATAGCATCAGAATTCCTGTCTTGTTGGGGAGAAGGTTTCACAGGAGTTTCACAAAGGATAAAGAGATGATGGCAAATTTGCAACAGCTTTCCGTAATTAGCAAAAAAAAGAGAAAAGGAAATGAAAGGGAACAGGTGCAGAGATGATATCAATGCTGTTTTTTCTAACTGCAACATACTTATAAATAACCTGCAAGACAACAAACCGTCGTTGTTGTCTTGGAGATTTCTTATCTGATAGAAACTGAAATGCTATGCAGGGTGTGACCGGCACAGACCAACAACTCCTCCAGTAACACAGAAAAAAACACATTTGTTCACATGTCATAGAGCAGCACACCAAGTCAAAGATATAATGAGATAGCTAACTGGCCTCAGTGTCTGGTACTTTTCAGTTCAGTTCAATTAGACCATGTGTTAAGAATTTAACGAATTTATGGGATGAAAAAAGCAAATGCAAGTGACATACTTACTCGCATACTTAATGTTGGATCTTGTCATTCTGGGTAATTTCTGCCTTTTAACTTAACATTTAGAGACTAATAGAGACTAAATAGCACACTTACAAAACAGAATTCCACACCAATTACAATGACATTAGTCCCAATGTGAAATCACCTAATCTCTCTACCACTTTTAAAACACATTCATGTCTGTTGTAGCAGGGGCATTTATTTCAATGGAAACACCACATGCTAATATATCCATCTCTTTTCAGCTTCACATTGGAGGAAAAGCAGGGATGAACTGTAAGATGTCAAGCTGCTGAAGCAAACTATGTTCTCCAGTCGATACTGTGACTCCCATAAAGGCTGAGCCCAAACTGCAGTGAGGACAAACGAAAGGACAACCAGCAGGATAAACCCAGCTGAATGAAACGGATGACTGGATTGACTGCCGAAAAACAGCTGATTTGGTCTAGACAGGAACATCGTGGTTGTCTCTGTGGACAAGAGATGGACCGCTGCAACTCAGCACTTCACAGACATTAGGTGACACCAAAGTTGAGCCTCCTAGTGTCATCTAAATACCGTTTGCAAAAGACAATACTTAATAACTGCAAGTTTTAAATGCATTCCAGCAAAACCTTTGGACACAGTGTATGTGGCCTGTGGGTTCAAGAATTACATCATAAACTAATTTTGTACAATATATTATCTGGTAAGTTATCTATTTATGATACACTGAAGCTGTAGCAAAATTAGTTGTCTAACTTAAAACAAGGTCATAATTGGCAAGGCTGTCTTCACTGTCCAGTTAAGAAACATACATTTTCATGGCACAAACTCATCAGTGTAATATCAGCTGAACCAAAGGGCTGTGCATTCAAATATTCAATTGGTGTCTGATTGCAGTCTTAATCTTTCTCTTTTGAGCCTGTATCCGCACAATATTTATCTTGCTTGAATTCGCTTGTCTGTGTTAAGTTATACCAGAGGTATTGAAAATGTTCAGGACACCTCAAACATCATTCCTGTCAACAGTTAACCGTCAGTTTAAACCATTGTGCAAGGTACAGTATTATAAACTGCAGGTAACCCATGGTATTGGTAAACTCCTGCCCTATTTTCCGTCCTTGGTAAGCAGCCATGTTATAAGCTCAATGACAACTGAAATGTCTGAAATGTCCAACTATAGAAAAAATAATTATCTTGATGGAGGAAACAACAACAAGGCATCCCATATAACAAATTAATGAATGAGTTAGAGGCAAAATCTCATTCATTTTTTTTTATATCAGGACATCTTTGCATTATTGATGACACAAAAGCATCTGTTGCATTGAGAAATAAAATATTATAAAACTGTGTAACATTGGTCACGTGTGCTCTGTGTGCAAACCCACAACTATGGGAATTTGGTAAATCATGTAAAAAATGTAATGTAAATGTGATCCACATCAGATTCCAGCATGGACAGGTCACAGTCCTGAAGCGACCCGCATGATGAATGAAAAAAGTCACATGAATTCTGATATGACTGTTGACATTGAGGACACATCACATTGCAAGGAATCAGATTTGGTTTCACTTTGGCCTGCAGTCAGAACGCAGCCTAAAACAATGGGCACATTAATCCAGATAGATGATTTTCAAAATAATAAATGTCAATGCTATACATTCAGGGACCTTTCTTTGTACCAACTGCAATAAAAATGGCCTTTATCCGCCTCCATCCACCATATTCATTTATTATAGCATTATCACCTTCTACAACAGTGGTTTCCAAACTTGTCTACTTGTGACCTCTTGTCACAGGTTATGACTTCATCAGTTGTGATCAGTTTGAATAAAGACTTATTTTTCATTCTCAGTTTGTTTCATTTTAAGCAATTTTAGAGGCCTAAAGCGGTAGGAAGTTTTCAATATATCAAAGAAAAAGAGAAATGTTGACAAAAGTCCAAACAAAAGAAACTGTATAACTGTTATTTTGTATAACTTCTCTAATCATCTTCTCATCTTTATCTTCTTGTGAAGGGAACCATTACTCCGCGATCAGTGTAAAACTACTGTTGATGTGAGCTCAACAGACAATTCTAAACAACTTTCTTATTTTATCTTTTACTTTAAGTAATCCTGCGCCCACCGACACCACTGTCATCTCTTGCTCTGCTACTGTTTGAGCAGGCGTCATGTTATGGGAGGAATTTACAAGATTTGGGACGTTAATAAATGAATAAAGAGCATAACCAGTGACATTTTAAAACAAACTGTGACCAGCATTAACTCTGCCAGAAAGGGCTCTGTGACTACTGAAATATCATCCAGCAAAATGCCACAACAACTCGGAGTGGAAACAATTATCCTGTCTGAGAGTTAAGCCACATTCTTATCAGCTGATTCCTGTTACAATGTTTTCCATGAGCAGGATTAGATTGAAATCAATTTTGAACTTCTCGTTTTTTAAAAGAAAATATAAGCCCCCACAAGTAAGATTAAGATATTAATACAGGAAACAAAAAGTGATACATCATATACAAATGATATTCACCATTATAGGACCATCATAAAAATATGTAAAATACTACACATTTAGACCATAAACTTGCTTTGTTGAAGGAGCAGCTCTTCCACATAGGAAAACTGTCAACTCCAAATGACTGAATACTAATTACATGCCATGTTGTGTTACTGGAATCAGTTTGAATGGATGTGTTTGCAGTGTTTTCTATTAATCATGACAAAGGCCCACTGATCAAACACTGGTGTTTGATTAAATGTTTTTAATCGTGCTTTGAAGTGTGCAGCATTTTTTTTCCCTTTCTCTCTCTTCTCTTGATTGCACATGCAAATCACTTGACTTTAACTTTGTGTGCCTGTGCCAACAACTTGTCCCCAGCCAGTGTTGCAGCACAGATTTCTTCAGGACAGACAGATATTTTCAGAACACAGAGCGGCATTTCAGGCAAAAAAAAAGTCCTTTGACGCCAAATTTAGACTCCAGAGCTCACCAGTTAGGAGCCCTTAAATTCAATTGAGTCAACAGCCCCTTAATTAGATAAAGTATCGTAGATTCATGCTGGTAACATGGTAGCATGACTGAGGCACATACCAGTGAGTCCAGCTTTAAACCTCTGCCATGGCACCCTCTTTCTTACTACTCACATTAATAGTAACATCATTATATGACAGTATAGTAGATATAGAAATCCAGAGATGTATTTTTCTCAAATGACCACAAGCTCGGAGTCGTATGGCTTCATTATAGGAATTTCTGCTGCTACCTTTGTACCTGTGTTTCTGGGTCCATTTTGTTGTTAGACTGTATATTACTGTCACAGACAACTGTGCAAACAGATAGCATACCACAGATATTTCATCTGCAGTAACAATGTGGTTTGATGGGAGGAAAACAAGCACAGCAATTGACAAAGTCAAAGGTAAATATTTTGCTGTCAGTCCATCAGGATGAAATGAAAGTCTCTTTTCTCCACTCTCGCCATCACGTACTGGCATTTAACAAAGGAAAGATATCACAGAAAGGGGAACGATACGATTCACTCTGCTGACAGCTGAACACAAGGCATGCATTACATTTTGGGAAAGGATGTATCTCTCCCTGTTTGTTGCCTCACAATCCACTGACACACATCATGATGCTGCTGCTAAAGTAGCTGATTCTCTGTAAGCTGTCATGTATTCAGAGACATAACACAGAGTACAGTGGATGAGGCAGACTGAGGCTGAGTGTGTCTCTTCAATTAGCTACTCTTTTTGAAATTGCTCCTTGGGAGCTAATTGACAAGACTAACTGCCTGGTTTGGCTATCTACTGCCATCTAGTGCAGTTATTTGTGATTACCAGCTTCATACAGTGAGTGATTTTCTCTTCCATAAAAAGGCTGCAAGATTTTGTACTTCTCAATTCCCTGCGTATCCTTTATCCCCATTAAATGACTACTCTTCAGCTTTCGGCCCAGAAGAAAAAGCTCTCTTTCAATAGATCCACAAGCACACTACAGTGCGTGTGCATCAGACATACTTTGTTATAACTCGAAGTGCACTGTGGGGAAGCTCAGTGTCGTTTCTTCACTGGTACAGGCACATACGGAGTACCACTCTCCCACCACTTAGACAGAAGCGAATTCAGATTACAGATCGAGAGATAAAAAGCTAAAAAGCCATGGTTTAAAAAAATATCTGTTCTGTACAAACGTGGCTCAGTGGAAGCCATGAAAGCAAGAAACCCACAGCAAAATATGTGCAGCTCATACTGGTTCTACACAGACTGTGTGAACCCGCAACACTACAATTAAATGCTGCCTCTTGACTCCCTGTCGAAGCCATTGTGACTTAATTAATTTAAGGAGGCTACAGCCTTCAGAAAAACCCACCAAAACAAACCTTAATGAGCAGCAGAGGCTCCTCTTTGAACTGACTTGTTGTCAGCGTTACATGCTGAAAAAAAATACACTTGGCTCTTGTCTCGTCTTCACCAAAAACTGATCCTTTCATTTTCCAGACAGGCTAGCCTATTTGAATGATAGCACACTGCGACGGCAAAAGTAAACTCACCAGGGCCACAAATTAGCTGGTGACAAACTCATCCATCACCGTTGCCGGGGTGACAGTATCCGAATACGTGCCGTAGCCCTGGCAACAGATGCTAAACAAAAGGCTCGCGGCTAGCGGGCTGATTTGCCTGGCTGGGTTCAAGATGAGCCGACCTGGCAGCAGACTTGATGAAAGAGGGGTCAACAAAAATGGAGACCCAGGAGGTAGTCTCTCCGTGCTCACCGACACTTTGACCGCAGCAGTGAGACCTGAAACAAGGCTATTGTCTGCCTTCAAGAGAGACATTGACGTCAGGAAGGTTTACCTGGCAGGGAGAGGTGAGTCCGGTCATCTGCGTTTATCTATCCCGGTTCTCTAGAGTTTCAACCCGGAAACCAGAGCAGAGCAGTACGGGTTTCCCCCGCTCCCCATTTGCATTAATTAATTCAATTAATTATGAATGTACGCTCTGTTTTCTAATGTTAGACAGCTGATCTTACTCAGACATAATGTTGTGTAATGTTAGTCAAAAACACATTCTTTGAGATGGCATTCACCGCAGGCCTTTAAAAATCTGTAATATAGCATGAAAATGGTGTGCTTGCCTCAACCATGTAACTTGTACATGAGTAAGACGTTGCCTATGTGAGGCCCCATCAGCTTTCTGTCAGCATAATTGAATAGATGGCCCCCGTAGTCCATTTACATTGAATTTGAACAATTGAATTATTCGATTTAATTACTGACTCAGAGACATTTTGAATAAGATATTACTCCTTAATATCTTAATGGAGAGCTCACAGTGAACCAGAATTACAGTAAAATCAATAAATACAGGTAGTATTTAGTTCTGTCATAATAAAGTAGTTCCAGCTCCAGGATTTGCGTCGTTGGTTTGTGCATAACAGGGACAAAGTGAGGGGCATTCAGAAACCCTCTCACGGTCAGATAAGGGTTAGCCTTAATTACCTAATTTATTATCTTCTTAATGGTACAACTTTTTTTTTTAAATCTTTACCCTGACATCCAGCGCAAAAAACTATCTACTAAGACCACTTCTTAAGCATATTCCTTAAAGCATTACCACATCGGTTTAAACGTTTTACCTGATAGTTGGCTTGCTTGTTTCTGTGACATAATAACTACAAATCACTTTAATTAATTAATATTTCAGTGTGTAGGATTTAGTGGCATCTAGTGGTGTATTTGCAGTTATTTAAGAAATAGTTTATAGTATATTAATTCTATTTTTGGGTGGACTCAATTACCGTTCTTTTCCTTTCCAGTTTACTTTGATATTCTCAGGGGTTTTTTGCAGTTTGATACAGTGTTTTGTTGGATGATGGATTTGTTAACCTCTGTCTTTCGCAGAGTATTACAGCGAGGAAGGGAAGACCTTTGAACTGCGTCTTGTTGGAAAAATAAAGCAACAGCTAAGCGCTGATACCACTCTTCTTCCGGAGTATCCACCTTGTTTTGGTTTGGCAGAATTCAGCCAGCAAGCCACAGATGTTGCTTTGGGGAAGAGCTCTCGGGCTGTAATGGAGAACCGGGTAATCACAGCACAGACATAAATACCGTAACTGATTCTAGCCTATATACACCTCTGTTTTCACAGCAACAAGCACACAGAGATGAAGCAGTAGCCAGTACCTAACCATCCAATCAATCAGCACCGTCATTACCTGGTGGCCCTGTGCAGAAACCTCTAATTATTTTGGTATAGATTTACATCCAGCCTGTACTTCAGAAAAAATCAATAGATAATCACCTAAGTGTTTTAGCATTAGACATATTGATAATAAGACTCTGACCTTTGTTGCAGGTATTAGGTGTCCAGACTCCCGGTTTTACTGCTGCTGTTCGTCTTGGGGCAGAACTCTTGAAACACTGGTATGATGCCAGTGATGCTTGGTGCGGGCCCGTCTACCTTTCTTCCCCTTGTGATGGTAAATAAAAGCTCACTTCCTCTGAACGGAATTTAAAGATACAACCACAAGTGTGTTGTATAGATTCAGTTAGATTAGGCTCTTAAAACATAAGTTACACGCTGTACTTTGTAAAGATATATCACAAAACAAGATTCAAATCGGTGAGATGAAAAATGAATCGTGGTATCAAGGTGCAAAGACTTCAGTTTCCCTTTTGAAAAGAGAAGGTGTTTTTTCACAGTTTATAAACTACCTCAGAAATAAAGAGAAAATATATTTGGTAGATTTTTGTCTGAGAAATAACCTTTTTTAATCTCATTTTGTCAAAACAATTCTGAGAAAATCATATTGTGAATTGTATTGAATCGTGAGTTGAGTGTATTGTTACATCCCCACTCTGTACTGTGGTGATTGCAACTGTATGCGCTACTGATTTACTCCCATCATGTCATTAATAAGACTAGAGGATGACTCACATGTACACCACAAATACCATGTTAAATGATTGGTAAACAATGAAAGTACCAGAGGTAAATAAGTCGGCATTACTGCTGAGGCGTCTCCCTACAATATACAGTACGTGCATTTGAATGCACAATTAGTTTATTTTTACCTTTACTTCCTATGTATGTTACTTTTAACAACGATGTCTATGAAATCAGAAAGAACCTGTGCAGTTATCTTCTGCTCCAACAGTAGAGGCAAAAAATAAATAAATAAATGTGAAACACACAAGCCTTTACTTCATGAAGAGTGGCCCTGTCACTTACCATAGATTCCCTGGGGTGTGCAGAGGAGCATGGCGTCCTCTGAAAAAACACAAATTAGTGTTTATTAATTTTTTCTTAATGTAACTCGTCTGTGGCAACTAAATGCAACTATTGATTGCTTATGCTATGATTATGCTATTTCTCCATTCTTTATTTCTGGCTATTGTCTTAACAAAATTTCTAATATGTAAAATTTGAATAACGCTAAGAATCCCATCCATATAAGGTACCCTCATCAGTAACGGGGGGCCACGGCCTAACGTTGTCAATCCAATTACCCATGTTGTCACTCAGCCGACACAACAACTTGCCACCGCAGTAATGGCAAACCCCACAAAGTGGTCGCCTGATTCATGTATATCAACATAAGTTACTGTGACACACACATAAGAAGATTTCTGAGGGAAAGAAGTTGACCTTACAGTGAAAACAAAATGTGAACATGTGGTCGATCATATGGAGGCAAACATGTCAGACATTTATTGAGAGGATTTTACACCTTTCAGTATAGTCACTGCTTTACACAGGATTTATTGGGAGTTGGAGATTTTAATGTGTCTTGCACCTTGACATATTAAATTGAAGTGCCGCACAGAAGTAAGGGCTGAGAAATGTGTTATGTGCATTGCTTGAAAATGTACAGATAAGATGTGCATGTGGTGTGAAGTATTCATTTTCAAATTTATATTATGATCATTGAAAATATACAGGTTGTGATAGAGACAGGAGTGGAAAACTGCAAAAATACTACTAAAATCTAGCCAAGACTAGAGGTCAGAAGGTTGGAAAGTTCAATTATTTCCAAACAAAATAGTATTCACACTCACAGCGGTGGTTCCACACTGTAATTACATCCTGGGGCTTACAGCAGGATTCACCTTGTGGAGTTTGTACTGCTGCTGGTATCTAATGTTTTGTCCTGATCTTCCCTGCAGACTCATTGGCTGGTATCTTCCAGGCAGCAGGGATCCAAGATATCCGTGAGTATTATTACTGGGATGACAAGCAGCGGGGTGTTTGTTTGGAGAAGCTTCTGGAGGATCTGGACAGGGCTCCGGAGCGAAGTGTTGTTGTTCTCTCAGCATCTGCCCACTACCCAACTGGAGCAGACCTCTCTCAGAATCAATGGGCTGTGATTACACAACTCGTCATGGTAACTGACGTGTACATTTAAGCTCTAAGCAGAGGCTAAAATGATCTTCTATCAGACAAGTAGTTCTTCACTCCTACTTAGATCATCATTTGCTGTTCTGGCACTGTTTCAACAGAGGCGTAGGCTTTTTCCTTTCCTCTTGCTGCCTGCCCAGGCACTCTGCAATGGAGATTTAGAGCGGGATGCCTGGCCTGTACAATACTGTGCATCACAGGGGATGGAACTCCTCTGTGCTCAGTCGTTCTCCCACTGCTTTGGACTATATGGTGAGAAAGTGATGTTTAGAATATCTCTCATTCCATGGATTTATGTGTGTCACTCCTATGGCCAAGGGACTCCACGTGTCAAAAATGAGCTCGTAGTGCAAATGAAAACAGACAAGAGCATATGTATTCATGTCTTACCTATTGTTCGCCAGGAAATACACTCATAGTGTTTAGGCAGTCCCAGTCACGCTTTGTGTTGCCCTCCAATTTTACTCTCTTTCTCCTGAGCTTTCTATTAGCAGGTAACTCATTGTGAGGCAGATCAGCCTGTGTCTTGTTTCTGTATGACCTGGTGAATATTCTTGCCCAGAACTGGGTGGCGAATTTTATTTTCCAATTCCAAAGTGTCCCTCTTCGATTTTATTTTCAATACCAAAAACTTAAGAGAGAGTGAGAACATGGTGTTTCTTTACATCAGACTCATCTTCTTCCTCTCTCTCGCCAGGTGAGGCTGTCGGACATCTCTTGTGCGTTTTGAAGCAGAACTCCCACCGGTTATCTTTGCAGTCTAAAGCTGACAAAATAGTCCGATCCCTGTGGGCCCAGCCATCTGTCGGAGGAGCACATGTTGTTGCCTCAGTGCTCAGTAACCCAGCCCATCTTGTTGAATGGTGAGTCACGTTCCACTGGAATGAATAATCTGGTGTTTGTTTGGACGGCCACGTTGCTACTGTATCTGTAGATGTCCGTAGTGATGTTTACCTGGCAGCGTCCTAAGCATTTAACGGCACTAGTGACAAAATCTTAATTTCCACAATGCACCCTTGATTTTTTGCTGATATTGAATTATATAATAATAGATATTATTTCCTAAATGTTGTCCCTTGTCTTTCCCAGGCAGAGAGAAGTAAAGTGCATTGTGGAGAGATGTATGCTGATCAGAGACATTTTGAGAGAAAGGCTGAGACTTTTGGGAACTCCAGGCTGCTGGGATCACCTGACTCAACAAGGTGGACTCTTCTGTTGTACAGGCTTGAATGGTGAGTACTAAATAGTTGCTGCCATAATTGGACTTTTATAGAGTTATTTTTCAAATATAAAGAAAATTATTCACTGCACAAAACAAAACACTGTCTGGTATTCATTTTCTCAGCTCTCTCTTTTCTTTGCTCTTTTGTATAATCCTTTGAAGTAGATAAATGCAGCTTACAGTACATTGTTATAGATGAATTGCTTTCAACCAAGGCCTGACATCTTGGCTCTGTTTGAATATAATATGCAGTTATTGCACATATGCAGCAGTCATTTAAAGGATTTGCAGGGAATGTTTTTTTTAATTTGATTATTTAACAATGGAAATGACTGTTAATGTTTAATACATTTATTTACATGGACTGCCAGAATGTTTTTCCAGATCAAGATTTTGTTTAAATACTCTCTTTTTTGTCTACTTTAGGTCAGCAGGTAGAATTTCTGTCGAACAGGAGACACGTGTACCTGCTCCCCGGTGGCTGTCTAAATGTCAGTGCAATCAACGGTGGTAACTTGGACTATATAACCGAGTCTATCCATCTGGCTCTGACCACTTCACTCTGACCATGTGGCTTTTGATCATTACATCAGTGTCCTAGTGGCTTTTCAGCCTGACTGAACTTTTCATTAGTTGAAAGTCTCAATTTCAAGTTCATCATTAGTGTTTCAGCTCCAGCTATTGCACAGTAAATGCTGTTAATCATACAGAAAATATGTATGGAATTATAGGATTGCTTTTTGAATTGCTGCTGACTTTTCTTGACAGAGGTCCAAATATTAGTAATTGTAACACAGACCAGACTGTTATGACCCTTCAATTGAGAAGACATGAGTATGAAATGAGTTCAGGTGTCCTGTGTGTGGTATATATAGAGTGATGAAAGAAGTACTCAGATATTTTACTTAGTAAAAGTAGCAATACCACAGTACAAGTAAAAGTGTTGATTCAGAAAACAATATTAGCATTAAAATACAGTTACATTTTCATAATAAAAAGTCTCGATATGCAGAATGGCCCATTTTAGAATAATGTATATCATATTATTGGATTATGATTATTGATGGTGATTAATGTACGCATTGCTTTAATGTTGCAGCTGGTAAAGGTGGGGATACATTTAATTAATTTATGTACAGCTGGATAGCTTCTGAATATGAATAAAGTATTGTCTTAGCCTATAATAATACATCATAATTTATTTGTTGAATATATTTTGTATAGAATTACAGTAAAGTAGCAGAAAATTTAACTTTTCAAGTAAAGTACCGGAAAATTGTACTTAGGATAGAAATGTAAATGTATTTTCTTATTTTCCACCACTGGCTATATCAAGTAAAACAATACGAGTGTAGTAGATTCTTTTGTTACAGTTTTGTTCCTTTATCTGCTGTAAAACACTGCCAGTCACTTAAAGGCTTACAGGATAAACTGTATATTTTATATTTATACATGATATTGTATTGGTGTTTATTTGTTGTAGTCTGCCAGAACCAGGAAATAAGTCTATAAGACTAAAGCCAGCAGCTCGTTAGATTAACTCATTAGCTTAGCTCTGTCCAAATATAACAAAACCCATCTAAAATGACCCCCAGAAGCTCAAAATCAACATCAGATTTGGTTATGTGTGTGACACAGTGACAAGCCACAAATTGTTTTGTTTTTTTTAAGCTTCAGGTTTTGTAGTGATTAAACAAATAAGATATATATATATATGATGTCGAACTTTTATTTTCCATATGTAGTAGACATAAATGTGAGGCTAATGTCATGAATGGGTGTGAGTAACTTTAAGTTAATCTGAGTTGAGTGAATTGCTCTAGATGGAATTTTGTAAAATCAAAAAAAGGTATAGCATCTTTTAGTGGCTATATACTGTGCTTTGTTAGTAACAACATGTTCTGTACAGTAAGTGATGACCAGACTCACCAGCACTCTTTAAAACAAGGTGAATCAAGAGCTTAATGGTCCAAGGGTAACCCTTAGAGGGATCAGCCTTAGACAAGCCGCCATATATTGCTTACTGCATCCAAAGCAAAAGGGTGCTCTCTTTCTTGCTTCAAGGATTCCTTTCAGTGTCTGTAAACATCAGTCAGAAACATAAATCTCTCTATTGAAAACTATGTACGCAGAAGATCTCAGCTGCATTTATAATTCATGTGTTTGCTGAATAAACAAGCTTGACTTTAAACGTTGTCACAACGTCTGTGCTTCTTTTGAGTCTGACGCATTCTTGCGCAAACATACGTTATATGTATTTAAATCATTTTACTTAATAATATCCAGATGCTGCAGGTTTAAGAGATTTGGTGCTTCCCACACGTTGACCTTTATTCTGAAAAGAGTTTGTATTGGATTATTTGGGGGTTTTACTGTCACATGGTCCAAATATCGTTTTAAGTAAAATTTCCTCTCCACTAAAACATTTCCAACTGATGTGAATGTATTTTACAGCAAATGATTGTTCATCTGAGAAACATCAATGAGTAATCCTCTCCTCTATTGTCCTCTGTGGTCGTAATAACATTAGCGAAACAACATTTTTGATTATTTTCTTATTTTGTTAAAGAAAAACATATTTTTTTGGAAAACACTCAGCTTTTATCTAGCAAATTTTATATCCACAGGAGCCCTTTTTTCATTTGTGAGTTATTCCACTATTGTTACTATTTGCGATTTAGTTCTGAGAAACAGGTTGCAACAAGGTATTTAATGGAGGCAGCGTGCCCACTCTTTTCATTTCAGTGACCTCGGGTGAACAGCATGGATAATCATCCGCATCCACTGTCATACAGAGTCGGAGCCATTAGACGCTGTCTAGAGCCCTTTGATTTGCATCTGAGCATGCTTACATGTACGCAGGGTTGCAGATACTCACTCATATCACAGGTTTCAAGTCTGGGGTAAGTTGTTTACATACATACTAACGTTTCACATGCAGTTATTGCAGCATACATGAATGAAGAGGATTGTCTACAAATATTACCATGGAAACTGAACTTACACAGTCTGCAAAAAACCAAGCGTTAATGGAAGAAATGTGTCACTTGGTTTCCAGTTAATGTTTCAGCATTTCCTGTGAATCATGTTCAAATTCATGACAAACAAGACTGGACCACTACTATAGTTAACCCTATAAAGTTACGAGTGTATCATATTTGATACATGAGTTGTTGACCTCTACATCATCAGTGTGAATGTGTATACAATCACATACATGCAGTACCTGGATAATCCACTAGGAATCAGTAATTTATGCACCAGAGGGCCTTCACTTGAGACATCCAAAATGGCTGCCGTCAATCAGTGACCCACATTTTTCAAGAATATTTTTGTCAATTTTGAAAAAGTTAAGGTAAGTAAAACTTTCAAATTGTTACTGAAACTTCAAAAGGAATATTTAATGGATTGATGTAATGTAAAATTTATTAATATTTCATAACTTAATTTATAGTAAAACCATGTTGAAAATGTGTGTATCAAATTCGATACAGCAGGTATTAAAGGTAACTTTTTTGAAAATCTGTCAATTGCCATTTTATTGCATTTCATACATTATGCATTAATTTTCTCATTTAGGTACACTAATTAAAGGTTTAACTTACATAATTATGTATATTTAGAGTACAATTGAACAAAAATTTTTGAACAAAAATTTTATTTTGTATGTTTGAGGAAAAAAAGGAAACTCAAAGTTTAATGAATTAAAAAATGTTTTATATGTTTTGTTTGTTTAAGATAAAGAAACTGAGCAACAAATTGCACAAAAATACCAGACCGAGCAAAAATTATATGCTGGTTCCACTGGTGGATTTGTCATTGCTGCGTGAAAACTTCATTTCAGCAGATGTATGATGTTGTGTTATATGGAAAAAATTTATTTTGTATGTTTGAGGAAAATTTTAAAATGAAACTCAAAGTTTTAATAGGTTAAAACTGTTTTTATGTATTATTTTTTATGGGTTTTTTTCAAATTTCATAAAGACCTGCTGTATCAAATATGATACAAATTAGAATTCATATATGCAAATTGATATTTAATTTTTTTATTATTATTTGTCAGCAGGTTCAATAAACACTGCAGTAGAAAAAAAATAGAATTTTCTGGCAATTGTTTCATGGTTCAGGCTTTATAGGGTTAATACTCAAGTATCCCAAAAATATACAAATATGCCAATATGAATAGTGTGAACCATAGAGACAACGTTGTACATACTAACATTTCAAACACTAGGTTTAGGCATTTTATCAGATATAAATATTGAAAACATATTAAAATGCTCCTAAATATATGAATTAGACACTATTGCTCAAGATTTGGCCATGACATTTCTTATACCACATTCAAATGGAATTTATGAATGGTAAGTCTTGTAATGAGCCTTTGCAATCGCTAAAAATAAATGCATGTAAATGGGTGAATGTGTCATGGCCACTTCTAGTTTTTCCTACACACTCCACAGCCTGTTCTCATTCCCATGCCGTCAAATACAGAAGCATGTTAGATTCCACTAAATCCTACACACTGGTCCTTTAATAAAGTCATCAGTTACAACTTTTAACAACTAAACATTTAACAAAGAGCCAAAGTGGTAGCCTACCCATTTTAGTTGTCTGTCCATCTATTATCAGGTAAAAATTTATATTTTAACTACTTACAAAACTGATGACTTTCCTTTTTTGTTTAGCATGTAAATTACTACTGTTTTGTTTTTGACAAGCAGTGACATGCTGTTGAAGGAGTAATCACATGCCAGATAGCTGTCTAAATAATGTTCATTGAACTTTGTCTTGTCTGAGCAGGTCCCTGAATTGTCACAGCAAGATGCCAATCAAGGTAGAAAATCTAGGACACATGGAGTACCACTGAGTGGACGCAGAGCAGCTTTTTTATTGTCACAGGAGTAAATGATTACAGGTGTTCATCCGCTGGCCTCGTCCTCCAGTGTAGAAAAGGATGTGCTGATTGACAGGGATCAGTGATTTGTCCCATACTGAGGTAACTAACGCTATTACCATCAAACAAAGCAAGCCTACAACACAATCTGAATGACAATTATTGTCAAATTATTCCCCAACATAATAATTCATTGCAAGTGAAGCAAAAATAACACAGGAAATATCTGGCCTTGCAATAATAGTAATTATAAAGTGCTTCGTTCATGCGTGCCGTTTGACTGAACTATGAAAAGCTTTTACAAAAGAGCCTCTTCTGATTCAGGGATAGGCCTATGAGATTTTGAATCTTTAATTAAGCTTTATTCAGGTTTGAGCTTCGGGTTCTCTTCTGTAATATATTTACTATCTGTAAATTGGATTTGTTGTCCGTCTAATTCTATTTATCTAGCAGCTTAGTCATGAGTCTGAAAGGTCATGTTTATGACGGTGAACTGGATAACTGTAAAGGTTTTTAGCAAGTTCTCAGAAATGATGTTACAGTGTCGCTCTAAAATATTAAACAGTTTGCATTAGGTTGTAAAGCATTATCCTCACTGTGTAATTTTTTATTCAGATGTAACCTGATTCTGACCCGCTCAGGCTGTGAGTGTACCAGTAAATAACAGCTGTGCTTGAGGGACATATTTCTACAGCTTTGGCCATCATTCCTATCAGTTATAATAACATTTAAAGGAGTCCAGGGGGGCAATTGAGCGTCTTTTGTAAAAAAAATCACTAGGTTGACAATATTATCCAGTCCGACTATAACTAAATAGCTTTTTTATCTGCTTCAAGCATACGTTTCTGTCTGTAAATCACTTGTCTTGTGTTTTTCTTTGAGAAAAAAATCAGAAACCAAATAATTGGTTTTCTAATGGCGCCCCCTAGTTTTGAATTGAGGGACACCCCTCCAGCCAGCTGAGACAAAAATGCTTGTACTTTACTAATACCCTTTTCATATTAAATAATTATGAACAATACATAGTGTCATTAGCTTTGACTGCAAAAAGGGACTAAATGTAATTTTAGTTGTACTTGAATGCATTACAGCCAGAAGCTAATGCCAGCTTGCTAACGCTCAATCGACACATCCATCTAGTAGGCTAGATGTGTGTTTCACTGGTCATTAAAGCCATAATTTATGGGCATCATGAAATTCTATAGAAAGATTTCAAGTGTTTTAACCTGGGGGTCGGGTTGGGGGAAAAAAAAAAAGGTTGGGGAGATTGCAACTAACTAAAAACTGCTTGCTTTTGTATTTGACATCCTGGGAATGGGCTGTGAAGTGTGTAGGAGAAACTACAGTGGATGCAAAACTCGGAAAAAAACAGTGTTTGGTTTGCTCGTTCTGGGCTATTGTAGAAACATCACTGACTCCATGGAAGGTCACCCGTAGTGGCTGTAGATAAAAACCACAGATTTGAAGGTAACAAAACCATGATTCCTATATTCTGGTGAATATACACTAATGAAAACATACCTATGAATAGAGGCTCAACTCAGCCACCTTTGTGTATTGACAGCAGTGTGTGTTAACCATAGGATGTGATGATCCTCTCAAATGGATTGAGTCAAAATAATATGATTGGTCAAACTTAGAGACTATATCACAAGACAGATTCTCATACATTTAGCAATAATCCAATAGTTACAAGTTATCCACAGGCTTTGCAGGTTAAATCATTGGACTCCGGTGTAAAGCTGCCTGCAGGTAGAAATCCAACATGGTGACTCATACGATCTTTGTCTTTATTGTTCAGAGTTTTGCCTTGAAAAAATGCTCTCTGAATGCTGGGAACACTGTCTGGCAAATCATAAGGCTACAGTGTTGTTGCGCTGAACAGCCTAGTGTCTATCACTTAACAGAGGGACGGTAAGTTCTAGTTTGTGACCATGATTCCTCTGACACAGTCTTTGTCACTGTGAGTTTAGCTGTCTTATGTTTGGACAGATGTAGCTCCAGAGGTAGAGTGTGTCATCCACTTATGACAAGGTTGGCAGTTTGATCCTTAAGCAAGATACTGAACCCAAAATTGCCCCTGATGCTGTGCCATCTGTGTGTGAATGTGAGTGTGGTGCAGTTTCTGAATCGGATAAGCAGTTGGCACCTTGCGTGGCAGCCACTGCCATCAGTGTGTAAATGGGTGAATGTGACATGTTGTGTAAAGTGTTTGAGTGGAACTAGACTAGAAAAGCGTTTATAAGTGCATTCCATTTACTATTTGAAAATGTATTAAGTATTCACAACTGTATTTATTTCACACTATGACCCATCTCACAATTATAGCACTTCTGTACTTACTCTGATATACTTAGCATCAAGTCACTATCACCTAATAAGGTCAATTAATCTTTATAAGTGTTGACCTCCTTGACAAGTTATTCTCGTACATGTACTGATTCATTAACATTTGAATTAGAAATGTAGCATCATTACTAACGTTACAGAAATGTCCTCAGAAACAGAATAATACTCTATTTGTGCACGCACGCACGCACGGACACACACACACACACACACATACATTGCTGTAGGCTCTTTGACTCATGGAAGCACG
>NW_023339718.1:8453972-8454907 GCF_004916995.1 Morone saxatilis
TGTGACATGTTGTGTAAAGTGTTTCGAGGGGGTGTGGAAGACTAGAAATTCTCAAAAACTGGTTATTGCTGTCCTTGGCTTGAAATTGTTCTTATGCTCTTCAAGTTTAGTATTTTTTGTCCACACAATTCAGGCAAAGGTGCATCAAGTAGTTAATTTAAGGATTTTTCTGTTTCAATATTTTTTAATTTATTTTGTATTATTTATTTTTTTATGGTCTGAATCCTAGGTATGGTGGTAAATATACAAAAGTCGGTTTGTTTTGTAACAGAGAAATCAGGCATATAATGTCAAACAGGATGACTGCAGCTCCACAGTATTGTGGTCTTGAGTTGTTGCAGGGCACCACTGGGAAAGAGACCTCAGTGGGTCCTTGCAAAAATAAAGAATATATTAAAAAGAATTCTCTTGAATCTGGAAACACTTTCTAAAGCCACACAGACAGGGAAACAAGCACAGTTATCTACCATGTACCATTGTAAGACCATTTATTAGTTATTACCACAAACAATCAGGCACAGGAATTAGTTGTTCCCCTCTTTTTGCTGTGTACCTGTACACAAAATATGACTAAAACCTTGCTAGCTGAAAAACATTAAACCCTTCAATAAATGTCAGACAAATGTCAGAACCAGTAGCAATAAAAGAACCAACTTAGAATTGTTTCCTTAACTTGACTCAACATGAAAAGGCAGTTCTGCTACATTCAAGTTGAAAAAAAAACAGTCTTTTCAACAATTACGTATGCCTAGCTGCAAATCTCCCCTGCAGCTCATATCTTCGTCTTTCCTAATTACTTTTTTTGCTTTCGAAAGAAATCCCCTCTCTGCTGCTAATATAATTCCCACAAAGTTTCTAGAAGAAGTCCTTCGAGGGACAAGAGAGTAATAGTTTCCTGTGCTGATTCTTTCCCAATTTAAAGGTCCAGTGTGTAA
>NW_023339718.1:8454947-8504575 GCF_004916995.1 Morone saxatilis
TAGGTATATTTTCATTAGTGTATAGTCACTTGAATATAGGAATGGCTTTGTTTTTGTTACCTTAGAATGAGCCTTTTATAACTCACAGAGTCCACCTCACTGAACTGCCATCTTTTTACAGTAGCCCAGAAGGGCGCTTTTCATGCCCACTAGTTTTTCCTTTGTGCTTGGAAGGAGAGGGTGAAGTGAATACTAGATGCCCCTAAATCCTACACACTGGTCCTTTAATTATTTGACCAACAATATTGAGTCTGACTTTATGACACATTTTAGTCAGAAAAGTGAGTGTGAATTGTAATTTTTTAAATTTGAACATAGCTTTTTTTGTTGTATTTTATTGTTCTGTGTGTTGACCTATTCTGATAATGTCATGGATAAGTTCTGGTTGGCTGAACAGATTCTGCTAACAGGGAACTGAGCTTTGACTGCATGCAAGAAGGAGTGGGGGAGTTAACCTCTATTGATTACAACCAAACCCTTTTACCTTTAAATGAACGCCCCAAAGCCTCAGACACACTGAATACAACTTCCACTGTGAATGTCACATCAGGAGGCCTGCTCATCTGGCTTCGCACCAGGGTATTCATTCAGAATCAATCTACTAATGCCAGCATACAGCCATGCTTGTTTTGTCTCTGCCCTGGCTTGTTTTAGGAGAAACTGGGAGTCAGTTTGCACAAATGAAACACCATGCCTACCAAGCTCCATCTCTGCTGTCCTCCTCTGCATTGAGACATCAGCTCACCTCCTTATCAGCCTGCCCCTTGGTCCCCTTTACAAATATTTGTGACCAGTGGAGGATGACAGTTCAAACATTAGAGCCACTGTGGCAGTGACATCTTCTGCATTAATCCACGCAACAGTTTGACCTTTTTAGACATACATAAAAAGATGGGTATCGCTCGTTTGTATTAGTAATTCCAAATACTGGTCATTTTATGGTTCCTTTGTATTGCTTTATAGCAGTCCCTAGGGATATTATAGTGAGCCCATTAAGGATATGCAGAAATAAAAAGAAATGAAAGGATAGAGCCAATTGTAACTTCTGTATACCACATTGAAATACCTTGTGTATGATGTTTTGTTGAGGCTTTTTATATTCTGAGGGTCCTTTCAGTCATCAGAGCTGTCAGTCAAGTTTAAATATATAAAAGCGAGCCATCCCCCGTAACTGCACCTGTTGATGGTCTGGCAACGCACTCTTAACGCTTAAAAACGTGCCACATACGTAGTTACCATCCAAAGCAATAGTGCCAGTTGAGTTGCCGAAGGGTCAGAGTGCGGATGCGAGGCTGTAGAGCCGCTCAGAGACACATAAGCGTTCATTGTGTGAGAAGCGCGCATCTCTCCAGAGGCGCACAGAGGCTCCGGCTGGATCTCTCCCGCCCTCATACTCTGCATCTGAAAACTGAGAAATCAACACTCGGTAGGTATGTGTGCTACTTTTTTCCCCCCCAATTCGAGGAGTGAAATTATTAGTGAATTATTATTATTAATAATTATTATTAGTTATTCTGATACGATTCTGTGTTGAAATGTAAATCTTTTCTCTTTAAAGACACATGTGAAGTTATTGTGCGTTTGGTCGTTGGTTCATGCTACATCTCTTTTTTGAGAGACACAGCACAGATACAAGCTACAGTAAATATTACTTACACTGATGGGTGTTTAATTAAGTGTTAAAATGTGATATCAGAATAATGCTGCTGCGATTTCAGCGTGTATTTACTCTGCTCGGTAGAAGAGATGCAGCAGTGTTGTTGGGGATGAGTTTGGAGCCCAAAAATCAAATCGGTGACTTATAAATTTTTAATGCGTATAAATATATAATGTATTCTTGACAAAAAATATCATAAACAACGAGTGAATCAAATGTTACAGTTTCATATGTCGGACTATACTATGCATTATTAATACTACACATGCAATACTTAATTAATTCCCTGTCTATATCTGATATTGTCGCGTCAGTTCAGCGCACAACCAGCTGCGGAATCCTGCAGAGATGTGAGAGACACTGTTCTGTCTCAGGGAGATTTCAGGGAGGATTCTTGATTAAACATGCTGTCAAATCAGTAGGAGAATATATGGAAATAATACTTTAAAGGTAACTTAAGACAGAGTTTTCTTTAAAAAATATATAATGTTTAAAAATCGACAAAAATCGAGAAATAACTTTATTTTTCTATGTCCAGTTCCTTGTTCTTTCTCATGGCTCTTATTTCGATGTCTCTTCTGGTAACTCTTAAAGAGCCATCTGGATAATTGTGGAGGTTTAGGACAATTTGGGTGAATCTGGAGCAGAAATCTTCCTCCAGTTAGTTATAACTGCCGAAAATATCTTTCATCTGACCCACTCTTTTCACAGAGATCAATATTTTTAGTCAATTCAAATGTTCCAACACTACAAAAAGGCTTTTACTTTAACCGGCAACTCTGAACAGCAAATTGAAAATGAAATACGTTTTTGATAAATGCGTCACTGCTGATTGATCGATTGATTGATTTTATTTAAGTATCCTGCACCATGTGATTCCCAGCACATTTTGACTCACAAGACACTAGACAGCAGCAACAACCCATGACAGAAAGTTGTCTGCCTTAATTTTCATGCATTTTCTATGCATCTGAAAAATCTGATTGAAAAATTGAAAAATTGAAAAATATTTCATCACAAGGACAATCATAATTGGTTAGAGGAACAGTGAATCTGCCTTTACACAGGATTATAATGAAAGGGAAAATTTCCACTGAAGGTAATTCATTGACAGAAACTGTATGAAGGTGTCTATAATAGTGGGGAACAATTGTCCATTAGTATTCAGCATACTCATGATTTGGCAGTGTTATATATTTTATTGCAAAATAAATAACTTTACTAATAATGATTTCACACCTCCAGATTGACATCAGCTTTTTGGGATGGAGAGCACAGGCAGCGGCTGGGCAGCTGAGCTCACCCCCCCATGTTTGATGCATGAGGTGAACGGGAATGACACTGGTCAGGTCTTCGAGGTGGCGCTGCAGAACGGCTCCTCCAAACGCAGCCCCCAGTTTGTGGGTGTAGAGCTGCTGCAGTCCTTTAAGCTGCTCATCATTCCCTGCTACACTCTGGTGGCTCTGGTGGGCGTCTTTGGCAACTACCTGCTCCTCTATGTCATTTGCCGCACCCGGAAGATGCACAACGTCACCAACTTCTTCATCGGAAACCTGGCCTTCTCTGACATGCTGATGTGTGCTACGTGTGTCCCCTTCACACTGGCCTACGCCTTCAACCCACATGGCTGGGTCTTTGGCCGCTTCATGTGCTACCTGGTGTACCTCATCCAGCCTGTGACGGTGTACGTGTCAGTCTTCACTCTCACTGCCATTGCCGTGGACAGGTAAATCATGCAGAGCCTGAGGACTGTGGACAGAATCTTAACATAAACCTCCCAGGGAATTCTGTAGAACCTTATTTACATGCATACTGCGTTTCACTGACATATCCTACAGTATAATGTGTCATTAGATGAGCTAAAGCAACACAGTATAAGGTTTTCAGCTTGAGGCATTTATGAGTGATCTACTTAGTCACCCTGTTATAAACTACACATTAATAAAGAAATAATGGGCGCCCGGTTAGCTCAGTTGGTAGATCTGGCCACCTATACGCAGCGGCCCGGGTCTCAGTCCGACCTGCGGCCCTTTGCTGCCTTTCGTCCCCTCTCTCTCTGCCCCCCTTCCTGCTTCTCCCCAGCTATCTCTATCAAATAAAGGCATAAAGGCCAAAAAAAAAATACTTTAATAAAGAAATAATACAGGGCATTATTCGCTATTTCCTGGAAGAAAATTGCACAAAATTGCAGCTGCAAATGTGAGCACCTGGATGTAGTGGATTTTTATGCCAGCTCTCAAAATAACTAAGCTGAGTTTCTAGGGCTACGGTTAACAAATGCAAGTATAATGCAGGGATAATTCAATAATTTGGGCCACAAGTCAGGTTTTCTAGGGCTCTGACATCCCTATCCTTTGGGTTTCTGCCTGGATGGAGTATAAAAAGGATAGAAGATGATTAATCAGACTGTACTTTCCCCATTGCTTAGGACTCCAAGGCTTTGTGCTCTTTGCAAGATATGTGCCAGAAACCCAAATCCTGCTTTGTCTGTAAACCTTGGCTACAGTGTCAGAGCTGATTTGTTGGAAACTGTCATTTTGGCGTTTCATTCTGAGGTCCTTTTTGAGGCTGTATTATCTGTGATGCTTAATAGCTGTTCTGTCATTTGTGTGTTGATCGCTGTTGGCAAGCGATGACTTGTGAATGCTATTCTTCTTTACTTATGCGATTAACTCATATTTGGCATGTTTCCACCATTTTTTCCCAACAGTTTAGAGAAACGCGTCAAATCAAATTCTGGTAAAATGAACTGTGGCTAACATCTTTTCTTCTCTTTCATAGATACTATGCCACAGTTCATCCTCTGAAAAAGCGCATCTCAGTCTTGGCGTGCACCTACCTTCTGTCAGGGATCTGGCTGTTGTCCTGCGGTCTGGTGGCTCCAGCTGTGGCTCACACCTACCACGTGGAGTTTAAGAACGAGGGCTTCACCATCTGTGAAGAGTTCTGGATGGGCCAGGAGAGGGAGCGGCTGGCTTACGCATACAGCACTCTCTTCATCACCTACGTCCTGCCTCTGTCGGCGCTCTGCATCTCGTACCTGTGCATCTCTGTCAAACTGCGGAACTGTGTCGTACCTGGCCACCACACCCAGAGCCAGGCAGAGGCTCAGCGCATGCGCAAACGCAAGACTTTTCGGCTGGTGAGCCTGGTGGTGGCAGCCTTTGGCGTCTGCTGGATGCCCATCAGTGTGTTCAACGTGCTGCGTGACATTGACATTGACCTGATTGATAAGCGATACTTTCTGCTCATTCAGCTGCTCTGTCACCTGTGTGCAATGAGCTCATCCTGCTGTAACCCATTCCTCTACGCCTGGCTCCATGACCGTTTCCGCGCTGAGCTCCGCAAAATGTTCACATGTCGCCGTCGCATCGGCATCTCGGCCAACAATTGCGCCACAGCCAGCGTGGTTTTGTGAAGCTTTTGTGTTTTAGGCTGCTCTTGGTTTGTCCGTGCTTCTTTGGACAGTGTGATCTTATTCTGGTGACATTCAGGTAACGCAAAATTAGATAGGTGTAGGTAGGATTCCTAAGTGTGTATGGTGATCCAGCTTTCACTCAAGGTAGCCAGTAATTCAGTCTTTAACACCTATAACATTGTTGGACTCCTTGTCAAATCTGACGCCTACATTACCCACAATGCATTGATTGCGGACATCACATCATGAGTCAGTTTATCAGATTTCTCCAGGCACCACAACTATTTTCACATATGCAGCAGTACTCCACAAGACCTGTAAACTGTAAAATCAGTGTTCCCCTTTAACCCGGTCGATTGACCGTCAACTGCCATGTGTGTTTGTATAGACGCAATCAAAGAGTAGCCTGCCTTTTGTAAACTACAAGATTGAATTTTTTGAATGTCTCTTTCTAATGATGTTAGTTTATTGGTTGTTGTTGTATGAGTTATTGTTGTGTAACCTATTTTGCTGTTCAGACAAACAATCGTTTTGCCAGATTGAAATATTGACGGACTTCACAAATAAGGCATTTAAAATTATCATTAACAGATCTCATTTAAGGAGCTTAATCCATCCATGTGTTAATCCATCTCTCAATACTTCTGACTATCTGGTCTTTCTGTGGCTCTCAGCACCGGTCAGTTAATTCCTAATTAAGGTCTAACAACTGGTCACTGTAGTTCTCAGCTAATTTTACACATCCAGGACTAAATTGTAAATTTGTTGGGGAGTATTTTAAGATGCGGAATGTATCTTCTTTAAAGTATTTGTGGCAGCAGGATGATGTATGTAGGATGGATGTGTCCGTTTATCATAACAAGTAATCATGTTATTTCCTGTTTTTTCAATGGGATTTGTTGACAAAAATATATATATATTTAATATATATATATTTATATGTACAAATGTACAGTATTATATTTGTATTTTAATTTTAAAAGAGATCAGTCACATCTAATTTATTTCAGTAATTTTGAACAAAAAAAAAAAAAGATTTGCAAACTTACGCCACTAATAAGATTAGCTGGCCTGAAAGCAGCTGTTGTGTACAATAAAACATGCTGTGTATGTTTCCATGGCAAAATGTGTTTCTTATTCTCGTGAGAGCCACTCATATGTAACATAAAAAGGAAACTGCTAGGAAAAACACAAAACATCTGGTTATGGCAACATAAGCTGGAGTTGTTAATGCAACATGTAACTTGTGTGTAATTCTTTAGATTAAAATATAATATACTTCTATAGGTTATATTTGTTTCAACATGTACACAAAATAATTGTAAGTAATTGCAGATACAAACAATCTGGTCAAATAATTAGTGTCTTTATTTAAAATAAAACCACATTTTGCTCAGCATCACTTCTTTCAGAAATCTTACATCAACTGTAGTATTATCATCGTGTCAGACAAACACTCAACACATCAGGCTGCACATTCTTTAAGCTCTCATTTCAGAAAAAGAAGAAGAGGTAGCCAACAACTGTCCATCCAAAAAAATAAGACAGAAAAGTCATGAAAAAGGTTTTGAAGGCACAGGTCTGTACATTAAAGATTAATATTGCTATAATTTCTGCCAAGACATAACATAATATTGTCATATAATGGCGTAGATGCAGGGTTCATTCATTAGTGTAGTTCAAATACAAAGACAAGGCTGGTTGGTTATTATTGATTATTACTTTTTGATTATCTCTTGGTTTTCATTTTATAAATACAACACAAACACAGTTTGAGTATGTACTATTACTTGCATAATATTTCAAACTATGTGCACAGGCTAAATTACAACCAAGTGAAAGAAAAACAGCTATAACTGTGTGGCTCACACTATATACAGTACATAGTAGCTGCTTGCTTTTATTTATTGCTGGTTTTCTAAATTATACCTCTTTGAAGCAAAAATAGGCACAATATCTTTATAAGGACTGGATGACCAGCTGACATTCGACTGTGGTGAGTAAAACATGGAGGAATGTCGTTAATTATCCGATTTAAAAAAATACATGCCCGCCATAAGGATCAACAAGATAATAAAAGACTGCAGTGGTGGAGTGAAAAGTCAATGTGCACTTGTTATATAAACAATATTAATCTTGACTCAGCTCACGAGGCCATAATTCATAGTTTCAACCTGCAGAAATGCAGTGAATTAAACAAATGTATTGCAAATATAGTCATACGAAAGAAATACTACATTCTTACCTCATCAAGATCGTGCATTATTTTGGAATGGTTGTATAAGGTTATGTATATGATCATTCATCACACGGCAACAAGTTACACAAAACCCAGTGTAAAGAGTATAAAGGCCAGATAATAGTTTAAAAAACTCTGCATTATTAGTATATTAAATAAAGCTCAACCCAGGTTTCATCAAGCATGGTATATAAAGCAAGATGTTGAATAATATGTTGCAATGTAACAAGTTTTTTAAAGCAAATTCCAGTACCATAGTGTCAAAACAAATACATTCATTTGCCTATATAAAGATTGTATTACTTGCTTGTTATTAGGTAATCACCAAATGTTATTACTTCAGAGACAATTTTCCGGCATTCTCAAACAAACTTGACTCTGAAACTAAAAAGTGCATATGGTAGTAGACCTTCATAGAGATCGTGTCTTCTCAGTACACAGTGACACCAGTAAAAACACATACACAACAAACAGAACTGGGTCCTCCAGCAGCCATTACCTCACACTGGCTTAGCGTTAAGAGATTGCAGGATAGTGGGTTTCTCTTCTATGACGCGGACCAGCAGGTTGTCAATGTACTCCTCCAGCTCTACGATCTTCGCGTCCTTCCTGGACAGGTCAGTTTGCTGCTTCACCACCATTGTGATCAACTCTTCCTGTGTCAGCTGCGTGTAGGGTCCACTATCCCCCGAGTCTGCCACCTGAGGGGAGTGAGGACAAGTGAATACAGTAAAACTCCATCTTTACAGTGGAAAAACAAGGTATTGTGGACCTTTTGATAAGATTTTCTTTTGTCCAACTGCTTTTCCCAAGATCAAAAAAGAACCTTCAAGCTGAATATTTAACATTTTCAGAATTTAATGCCACAAGATCCTTCATTGTGAAGCTGCCAGTTGTGACGGACATGTTCTTTTCATACAGGTAATATTTCAACTGCAGATTATGTTATGGAAGACAGATTTTATGTAATGCCACCCAGAGTTCCTGCTGGAGGAAAATCCAATTAACTTGCTGTGAGGGGATATGTCAATAAATCTGTTGTTTTTTTTTTGGTCACTGTATAGTATCTTTTATGTCAAGATCACAGTACCTGAATCTTCCCTGGTGTGCTGTCCCGGACCTTTATCTCTTTCACAGCAGGGGTGCTTATGGGATGCTGGTTCTCAACTGAGTTCATGGGCTTCACAGGATGAGGCCTGTAAAGAAAGTGTATACATTGTTACAAAGCCCTATAAACAAGTATGACAATATTCTCAGAAGTTTCACAGAAAATAAAAAATAATAATAAGAGAGAAATGTTAAAAACATGTAATCAAATGTTCTGCGAATCTTCCAAATCATATGGTCCAAAGCCCAATTTTCAAAATTAAACTCAAAAGAAGGAGAGCTGACAAGAGATCACAAGCTTCCAAAACAGTCACACCCAAGATAAACCCAACACCTTATCTGCCTCACATACAACAACAGCAGGCAGATGCCATGTACAAGGTCTAGATAATCACCCTGTTCAATCTCACCTGCGTGTTAAGGCTAGCCCACCTCCATTGCTACTCTGAGCACTGACAGGCTGAATGTCAGAGGGTGAGACCCATGCCCTCAAAAGAGTCTTTCCACCCGACAAACCTACTGCCTGAGATTCGGGTTCCTCCATAACAACCTGGAGGGGATCTGAGGAGGTTGAGGCAGAGGTTACAGTAAAAGGTTCAGCTCCAAATTGATCCTCTCTTCTATACAAATTGCTTGGAGTTTTCACTTCAGCTTGAAGCTTCGGAGTAATATACTCATTTGTGGCATTTCTTGCAGAGAGGCCTTGATTAGCTGTGGTTATGGTTTTTTCTTCTTTATATGCGGGTTCTTGTCGAGACTTGACAGTCTTATTATCTGGGTGAGCTGAGGACGGAGGAATCTGTGTTCGTCTCTGTGAATTCCTTCTTTGGAAAGCAGGACTGACTTGCTTTGAATTTTCATCTTTTTCCCTGTTTCCCTGTTCCTTGTTATTGTGTTTGTTCGAATCACTGCCATTCAAACCAGCAAATGGGTCGATTTGTATCTCTCGACGAAAAATGTTATCGAGATCATCTGCTGTCATTCCCCGATCTTCAAGTTTCTGCTCTTCTTGTACGTTGCCGGTAAAAAGGTAATCTACTTCTTGGTTCTGCTTTGGCTGTGCCCAAGGGTCTTTGGAAACAAGCTCAGTATTGGGGAATGGGTCAAACCCTGCAAAGTCCTCTGTTGTCTGCACGCCTTTTTTGTCCATGCTGCTCATACTTGAATTAGATAATGTCTGGATGTTAGTGTTCAGAGAGACTGCTGGTGTCCCTGCAGAGTCTTCTTGCTGTAAGGGCTCTTTGCCACTCACCCTCTGTCTGGGTTTGGCTGTGGGTGCCTCTTTGTTCACAGTGACTTGCATTTTTCTTTGATCATCTGGCATTGTGGTATCCCAGTCCATCTGGCTAGTTGGTCTGGGTGCAGGTGGTTGCAATGCCTTCCTTACTCCATCCCTGGACCTCACTGAGAGACTCTCTCTGTTTGAAGCATCAGTGTTCACAGGTCCTGGGACTGCAGACTGATTAGGACTCACAAGAGATTGGTGGGCATTATTCTGGCTCTGTCTTTGACTGGAATCTGGAACTGATCGAGGGTGTGGAGTTGTGACTGATTTAGGGGGAGCTGGGGCAGCTACTCTTTTTGATGACACAGGTTTAGTCTCCTGAGGCGGTTTTTGATAATGCCTAATAGCAGGACTCTCCTGACGGAGTGAAGACTTATGAGTGGGGTTAGGCTCCGCTGGGTCGTCCACACTCATCTCTGGACCCAGAAATTCAGGTGGACCGACCATGTGTCTCTGATTGACCTCAGCGATTATGTGGTCCCAACGAGTTTGCCCTTGCACTCCGTGTCTCTTTTGAGGAAATAGGGTTTCATAATCAGGAAGTGGTAGAGACAATTTTTTGTCTTGCTGCAACCCATCTACCTCTACATATGCAGGGTTATTGATCTCTCTGACAGAAACGTGATTGACTCCAGTTTGGGTCCCATATACTGATTGCGAGGGTGGCAATGGGGCTCTTTTCTTCTTATCCGCCATGGTGGGTGAAGATCCCACAGAGGACAAATTCTCTATGCTGCCACGAGGGGAACCAGACGGGCTTTGACTTGTGTTTGGTGGAGCCAGGGATGAGTGGAGGTTGTAGAAAGTATCAGGGGACTCAGATGGGACACTAGAGAGAGTGGACTCAGAGGTGGCTGGGGAAGGACACAGCTGACTGGGCGTTTGGGAGTCAGCGGGTTCAGACTCCAGAGATTGAGCCCATCTGCCAAGAAGTGAAAACAAAGGCCTACAGGTCAGTGCGACCATCACATCACCTAAAGTTATTTCCATCAATGTACAACCCGTCACCAATTTTACTAGCATCTCACATGTCAACAAGTCGGTAAACCAAAAATATTAAATTCCCATTTTCAGACTCACATAATGTAGCCCTTCGACAGTTCAATATATAACTCTGCACTAGACAATTCAACTTCTAATATCCACATGTCTTGTAGGTTACGGTTTCTATTTTTAGCTATGACTTGCTCACATTAAAAAAAAAATGTACACTGTCCAATACAAAAAGACTGCAATGTCACCTTTCTGCTTTAAGATTATCCTACTTACATTAGGTAGTCCTACATGGCATCAAAAGGTAATAAAATATCACAACAGAATAATACAAATGTTAAATTCCTAGGCTACTATCTTCCATCTAGAGACAACTCTTGAAAACAAGAACCACTGTAACATCAATGGCAATAACAAGCGTAAGCCCCTTACCATAGCGATTCACAAATAAAAAATCCAGTCCAATCCAGTCCACAAACATATATGACAAATGTAAAAATAAGATACAACCACCCAAGACTTCCACAAAGAAGGTAAGACTGTGTCGCAGTCACTCCTTAAGAGTTCTGTTCAGTCCACTACCGGTTTCACAACATCTTCACCAACACAAGCCACACCCAGATTCTCATCTGTACAAAGACCAAACTGGTCGGACAGGTCCATCAACCGTTGGATGGAATTCTGAGTTTTAGTAATTCAAGACAGTCACATGGTTGTGTCAATGTGAACAGAAACAGGACAGAAAGGTGTGAAATTCCCGAGTTTCAGTGTTGACACTCAGACATGGTATAGGGATAAACTTGATCATCACAAGATGTTTTGGTTCTCTTAAATAACAGTTCTCCCTGATATGTGCCTCTTACCTGTGCATGGATAAAGAAGCAACTGCATGTGTAATTTCAATTGTGAGGCAGTATTCAAATTCCAGTCAAGCAAGTCTAAGAATAGTGTGACTGCAAGCAACTAATAGCCTCTCCAGTGACATAACACTGACATAACAGTAACATAAGTACATAACAGTACAGAGTAACTTGCTGAGACTATAATGCAAGAAATGAGAAGAAAAAGGCCTACCTGGGTTTGACTGCAGACACTTTAGCAGTGCGGTTGAGGAAGACCATGGCAGAGGGTGTTTGTGGGTTGCGGCTGGATTTTTGATGATCAGCTGGGCTTTCATTAGTGCTAACAGGAGGATCTGAGCTGAGGGGGATATCCTCAAATGGGTTGGTGGAGTGGTGGGAGATCGGTTGATCAGAATCTCTTGAGGGGGGTGCTTGTGTCGGGGGCTCCTCTTTAGTAGGTTCCTGCACCTCCTCCTTTTTCTCCTCCTTCTTTCTGATCATTCCGAACAGAGAAGACAGCCTGTCGCTCATGGACGCCTCCTCCTGTCGTTTCTGTTCCTCTACTCTGCGACGCTCCTCCTCAAGCCTCTGGGTTTCTGCTGCTTCCAGCATCCTGCGTTCTTCCTCTTGCTTTCTTCTCTCTTCCTCCTCCTCCCTCTGTTTCTTCCTCCTTGTTTCATCCTCAAGGAAGCGTTTCTTCCTCTCCTGTTCCTCTTGGTATCTGCGCTCCTCTTCCTGCTGCAGTCTCTTGGCCTCTGCCTTGTATTTCTCCTCTTCCTCCAGCCTCTTGGCCTCTGCTATGCGCCTTTCTTCTGCCTGCCTTCTTGCCTCCTCCTCTTGATGGCGCTGTTGCTCTAGTATTGCCCTATCTGGAGACTCTCTCTGTAGGGAAGGGACAGGTACAGTGACAAAGGAATCTGCATCAGATGTGTGTTTGCGGACATCCTCCACAGATCCTTGGCCTGAGCTGTTCAGACTGAGAGTAGATCCACTCTTGGACTCCTCCTCTGTGTATACATGGCTGCCGTTGATGCACAGGTTGTTCAGGTCACTGGCGCTCTGTTTGGAGCGACCCAGTAGGGAGAAAGGACCCTGAGACACCTTGCTGTCAGAGCTGCCAGTTCGCTTGTGTCCCAAGAATTTGAATTTCTTTTTAACTGTGGGAGGAGAGAGAGTGAAGCATGGTGTTATTGTTGTTATTGCATGCAAAGTACCATTACATACGTTGCACTGTGCAGCAGAGGAAAGACAGAACTGTCAACATACAGTGCACACTAAGTATAGAGATATTAAGTTACCTTCAGGGGAGTCTACATTGAGGCCAGATGAGCGGCTGCCACTGAGAGATGAATTCTTCTCGGGAAGAGTCCCCAGTGTAGACATGGACTGCGAGATGTTACGCTGCAAGTTTGATTTGGGAGCAAAGAGCGTTTTAAGCTTAGATTTCTTTTTCACTCCTGGAGACTGATTGAGTGACTGTGAATCCGCCTCAGCGTCACTGTCCGTGAGGACCTGGCTGACAGAGGGAACAATAGCTGAGGCTGAGTCAGAGAAGCCGTCCTTTTTCTTCCCACGGACTTTGTCTTTCAGCTTGGAGATGCGGGAGCGAGGTTTGTCCTGCATAGAAAGGTCAAACATGCTAGCTGACATGTTGTTTCTCATAAATTGGATATCTAGCAGCACCTCTCCTCGCGCCTTGTCCTCTTTCCCAGCCTTGTCCACCAGCTTGAACCAACTGCAAATGACAGACAAAATGAATCAGATGTTTAAGATGGAAGTTTTGCAAGACCATAGGAACTTCCTAAAACTTCCTTTTAATTGTGGATATCTTGTTCATTACACTACAATAAACCCATATTACATTCAGGTAATTTAGCCTCATATTCACCCTTCGAGGCTTTTTTTTTTAAAAACATGGCAATGGAGTGATAACTACCTGTATGAAACAAGTTGATTTGAACAGGAAATAGCTGAAATAAATGAATTCCAGTTGCAAACAAAACAGCTTTTTGTTTTATTTTTCAAATAATTGGTTGTTTAATTTGTTAAGTAAATAAAATAGCTTTTTTCCAATTTGCAACGCTTTCAAAACATGTTAATTAAATAGGTCTTTACCCGAAAAAAATTACTTGATTCATAAACTTTTAAACTAATCTTCAGTTCCATGCATTATTTAGTCTACTCTGAACTTCTAACAAACACTAAACTACATCTGAAACAATTAATGGATTAAACAATTAGTCAAAATCAAAAGAAAACTAAGCAGCAACAATTGTGATAATTAAGTAGTAATTTATTTAGCTAAAATTACAAAGTTTGGTTTAATCTTCTCAAATGTGAGGATTTAATCCGCAGTATTTCATTGTTATTTAAATAGTATCTCACTGTTGGTCAGACAAAACAATTTGAAGACGTCACTGTGGGCTTTGGACTCTTTATATAAGAATATTTCACAAATGTATGTACAAACTAAACCATTTATTGATTCATAAAAAAAATTAACAGATTAATCAATAATTGAAATAATTATTAATTACAGCCCAACACTGCTAACATACGTCCCTTTAAATCTTATGTTCAACTGTGTTGTTAGTGTTACTACAAACCCAAAGAGTTGTGTCTCCAAACCATCTTTTGGTCGAGAGATTACTTTTATACAGTAACTTGATTTTGGCCTGGCCCTAAAAAACTGCCAAGCAAACAAAGCAATGTATTGGTTCACTTAAAGTGGGCTTAAATGAGGTTAAATTAAAGTTGAATTAAAAACAAACTCCCCACCTTGCAAATAAATCCCCAGTATAAATGCTTTAGTGCCTAAAAGCTTTGATTGTTTCAAATCTGCCGGTGTTAGTCCGTTGTGTCTTGTTAGGCCTGAGACTGATAGTGTCATTAACCAGCGTACAGCTTGTTCCAGTTCCTGCTGGGCACACCATGCCAACCACAGATAAAGCCTGACAATTACAGCTTTGTCCTCTCTGTTGTATAGGATCAGCACTTATTGTCTGCAAGGGAAAGGTAGGAGTGTTCTGGAGAGCCCTTTCTAAATCCACGCCAAAACAAGCAATTAGTGCCATTACATATAGACGCTTTATGATTGTATAATTAAAGCCCTGCTATTTTTAGACGTACTAATACTATAGCAGAAGTGCCCGTTATGTCAAGCCTTTCCCCTTTTGAACTCTTTTGTTCCACAGCAGAGCCCTGCAACTGTTTCACTTATTATTTTTACAATCGATCACACATTTCACTACACCCAGTTCCCTTTTTCAACGCTGTTCGGATAGTTCTCTTTGCCGGCGTGCAGCCCAGAGCAACTGTTAATCTCACATCACCCTCATGCAACCCAAACACTTCCTACACACCTTAGGATCAACTCCCAAAACACTCATTTGTCTACCAACAGAAATACCTTGTCACTCACTGCACAAGGACTAAAACATCCCCACTAACAACAGGTAGCATTATCACTATTGACTCTGAGGTATCTTGTATGTATTTAGCATAAACCGAGATTCCATTACAACAAAAAGAAGGGCACGTCTTGCATTGTGCTACTTTACAGTATGTCACAGAAACAAATGCTGCAATATCCTTAAGTAATGCAATATAAAACTGTTCATATTCACTATACATATGCTTGCATTAGGCCTCAAGTTCTCATTCACATTACACCTTATGTCCTCTCTTGCAAAACACCTGGGAAAGAATCTTTTTCGATCCCTGACAACCTTCTTCAGATAGGTCCAGACATCCAGCATTCATTGCATCCGAGACAGACATGTGGCTTTTTTAATTCCTCCATGGGGTTGAAGACTTGAGAGATGGGGTGGAAGGAAAAGTGAAGTGACACCGTCTTGGAATGGACTATAAAACCACTCAATGACTGGAAGAGATTGGTGACATGCCACACAGTCCAATAAAATTACAACAGCCTCAGTCGCCCCCTTTTCCTCAGCTGGTACAAATCTTACACTGAGGTCATCGAGGAAAGAGAATGTGCGCAATTAAGTGTTTATGAATTTAGTACGCAGTACGTTTAGTACAATAGCGTGTAAACATGTGCAAAATAGACTGGTAAATAGTGCCGGGTAATATACCAGATGAGTTTTAATTTCCAGTACAATATGAATTGTTCACATATAGCCACACCGGTGCATAACTGAAACAACTGCTGTAACTTCAATACAACAATATTGTGTTTGCTGCGAGGTAGCGCTACGTTGAAGGAAAAGCTGTGCAGCGTGTATTCAGCGGGGAGCCCTGTTAACTGCATAATCTTCTTATTAGCAATTCTAACTTTATAACACAACAATTAACAACAATTTGTTTCTTAGTTTTAGAATACAACATTTAAAAAATCTCTCTTTGAATAGTTTGAGTATTTCATGTCAGTTTAAAGTGTTTATACAACAATTTAAAAAAAAAAAAAACTCTGAAAGGAAGCACTGTTTACGTTTATTTAGTTTTAAGTTATGTTTAGCGTAACGTAGCAGTTTGCACTATAAAACATTGTTTACATTCTGCAGCTATTTTATGTATTCTGGGTCATATATTGTATCATTTTACGGGGCCAAGCATACCATGTAGTTATCAAAACCTTCAGTATGATGACATTAAAAATGTTTTATAATCTTTTATAGTCTATTCTATTCTATATTCTTTAAAGTAATAAGCCACTATAAACCTATACATAAAGGCACAGAAAATACATATAATATAAAGAAAGAAACGTGACATACTGTGAAACTGGCAGAATCTTATCTACTATATTTTGGTCATCAGCCCTAATTGTAAATAAATAAAGTTTTGGTGGTAGCTGAGTTTAAGTGAGAAAACAGTTCTTGAATTTTGTGTCAAAGCAATGAACATCATTTGTCGTTTAGTCCACGCTTATGTTATGCTGATAAGTTTTAAAAAAAGTGAACTCAATATTGAGAAATGTCAACTGAAAAAAAAACTGCAAAGTGATGGTCACAGTATGATTTCCTCCTTTTGTAGAATAATATAATTATAAAGGATGGTGTGACATTAACCAGACAGTTATCTGCAGTTCATGTGGAGTGCTGCAGCTTTCACTTCAGTGTCTTGCACTGTAGCAGACGTCCAGACAGGCTCTTCTAAAGGATAAACAGTCAGGAAACAAGCATGGGAGTGAACCAACATTCCTCAAACACTCTCCAACATGCAAGGAGGTGCTGTGCAGTACGTGATGTAATGAAAGTTACACTGAGCCTAATTCAAACATCCCTCATTTCCCACCCTTAACTGAGCAGGCCAAGACAAACAATCACTAACTAAAGTCCTAGCACAAGGGCAGAGAGATCACGCTTTCTCAAGCCTTTTCAAGAAACTGCTGGTTGTTCTCGTCTTGTTGACGGTACAGAGGCGTTGTTGTGTTTATTAACAGACTGATATGTACATGTTCTGTTCTGTTACCATAGGACTAAAGAGCCGTACCCGATGCACGCTCTAGCCGATCCTGCTGGACAGGTTCCCTTGGTTAACTGTCAAGGGCACTTCTCTTGTCTCGTGTCTAATGATTAACAGGGGAGCCTGTATTTATCCTCTGGCACCAGAGTGGATTCAGCCACTAAACCGAAGGGGTGTCAGTGCTTCTCCAAAATATTGGTTTAGCACTCACTAACACCAGCTGCATTTGAAAGGTTTTGTCAGGTAGTAACATCTAAGTAAAAAATCTCATTAAAGTCACTGCAAGGAGATCATATTTTGTTTAATTTTCTGAAGGTGGTTAGCGTGTCTGGCTGCAGGAAAACAACACTTCAGGATGGGATATTTTTAGTGTCTTTGTTTACAAAATAAATATTGTGGCTCTGGTATCTGAACAAATGAACCTGACTCTGGAAAACTGGCTTTGCAACAGCTGGAACCAGCCCAATATTGTATCTCAAAAACTATTCTGATAATAGATTAGTTGTATTTTTCAAGCAAAAATGCCAAACATTCAGTAGCATAAGGTTCTAAATGTTGAGTGTTATGATAAGTTATTGTAAACTGAATATCTTTAGGCTTTCTTTAGTCTCTATGACTGGGGTAAGTTTGTAGCATTTGCTGATGTTTATATACAAAACAAATAACAAGAGTAATCTAGTAAATAAGCAGCAGAACAGTAATTAAGGAAATAATCATTAGTGGTAAAACTTTATCAATGAATCTTTAGAAGATCCTTTTTTAATTTAAATTCCTTCATTTTTTAAACACCTGAATGTAATATAGAACTTTTTTTTATTAAAGTAGATACCAAGTTATTCATCTATTATTCTATTATTTGTGACAGTAAATGCATCTACTGTATTCTCATATAGACTCAAATCATAATGGGCCCTATGACCTAATCTCATCTTGAGTACACTATTGTACGAGAGGCAAGCAGAGCTTCCTTTCAGGAGAATAACAAAGTGCTCAATGTCACATCCCGTATCAGCATCACAGTCAAATGGGATAGTAATCGAACACCACACGCTTCAAGGCGAAAACAGCGACATCCAATATCCAGCCTGCATATTGGGTCCTAAGACTACAGAGGGAAGAAGCCAAGCGAGGAGAGTGAAGGAGTACAGACTTGGAAAAGAAAGTACAAGGAATGAACTTTGCCTTTTAAAGTGCAAAAACGTACTGAGCAAACACAAGATAAGGTTTCAGATATGACGGTACAATAATCAGGTGAGTGAGGTCATCCTAACGCTGTATCAAGGTCAAAATAAAAAGGCCACATTAGGAAAGGTTGACTACTGTGGTACATAGCTGAGAGTCAAAAATAAACCCTCTTTATTTTTAAAACTTCACTTACATAAGAGGGAGTGTATATCTCAATTCAACACTAATGCAGCGCTTTATTTTTTTTATATTCTTGTTACACCCACGTTACACCCATGCTACGTCAAACCACAGATGTCATCCTGACTCATGTAACATATCTGGGTGTGAGCACACGCATTGTATGCTAGTAAATAGCCCCGGAGAATGTGCAGGATTAACATCAGCGATGTGAGAAAATGATTTCCAGCTCAGCCGCCGTCACAAAAGAGGCAGTTGGCAGAGTTGGTAATGGCTTCTCACCAAGTTATGAAGTAAAAGTGACAGCTAAATGTTAGGGCTGGTCCAACAGACAACGGGAAGTGCCGATATTAGAATCATCTTAGACTGTTTTTGCAACATCTCTATAGTTTCTGCTTTTCCTCTCATACGCTGATGACAGGGGGAGGGGAAAAAGTTTCCATAACAATGTTTTAATGTGAATAGCTTTTTTTTTTTGTTATTTTGTGACCTGTTTAACATGCAATGTATTTTGAGCATACACAAAAGGTGTCTGCATAATTCATTTATGTTTCTATTGGTCTCTGAAACTAGACCTTATTAGATGGACAAAACTCCTGATGGCCACTATAATGTAGAGTAAACTAAAGGGGTAATTTACATGTGCAAATCAAGGAATTCTATAAAATGATTGATTACTTATCAAAGACACTATATAACTACAAAAATGTGGAGGAGGTTAAGTTGTTTTGTTTTGGTTGTTTTTTTTGGGGGGGGCACCTAAAAGTGTCCTAAAAACACCTAATTTAAATAAGTCTTTATTACCTGTCTGGTATACATAAAGATCAACACAATTCAACCACTGCTTATGTTAAAGAAATCGTAATGAGTTTCATATTGTGGGCAAAATCCCAATCATGATTGGATTACCACATCAATAAAACCATGATATCAGAACAGCCACAACAACAACTTTGGTAATGTTATTTAAGGGACACCTTTAAGATATAGTTACTTCCATAACATTGAGGCCAGTTTAGCATCAATTGTTTTAAGGGGGCATTTAAAGTCTGCTTAGCAATGACAACTTTTACAAAAGAGTTTTGAAATATTCATTTTGGCTCAAATTATTTAGAAGTTTATCAATGAAACCCAGGAACATGGGGGGAGGGGCAACCTAATGTTTGTTTACCCATCCATTTTCTGCTGTTTAACCATGCTTTTAAGTCGATTAAAGTTGTATGATGTAGCCTGAAGTCGTGCATTGTAGTTATATTATGTTTGCAGAGACTTTTAAGGGCGATGGTGCACTGTAAATAAAGTGGAATTAAGGTTATTATTTTTCAAAATGTGTCTTATAATGTTTAAATCATCCATTTTCTGCAGTTTAACCATGCTTTTAAGTCGATTACAGTTGTTTGATGTAGCCTGAAGTCGTGTAATATAGTTATATTATGTTTGCAGAGACTTTTAGGGGCACTGAAAAATCCTTCTTTGTCTAAACTAGTGTACAAACAACCTGAAACCCAGGGGAAAACCCCTCATCTTAATATGAATTTTAATCAAATGTTGTGCGTGAGTTGGGCCCACATTACCGTTGCCACTTACTCTGTCTTTTTACGGGAGTTGTTGTCATGAAGATCCAGTAAGTTCACCACCGCCTGACCCAAGAACTTGTCGAGCCCCACCTGAGCGCGGTGCATTACAATGACATGGAGAGTGCAGCGTTCAGCGTTGCCCGGGTGGAAGAGCGGCAGGTCAAACGAAGCCTCTTCTTTCCACACCGGAGCGACACTTTTCTCCGCCACGGAGGTGGAAAACTTGTCTTTGGCCACCTGGATGATGGCGTAGGCGTCGTTGGTGCCATTCTTGCCCTTTACGCGCAGGCTCCGAGCCTGATGCACCGTTACCTGGACGCTCGTAGGGAACCACTGCTGGCTCTGGTCGGCCAGAGACATCGCGGGAAGTCCGTGAAGCTTTACCAAAAAGTGAAATCCGAATTATTAAAATGTCTTACTGCGTAGGGGTGCTGGTTAACCCTTCACCGAACTCCTTGTTTTCCACCTTCGGCGTCCTCTGCGGCTGGTTTAGGTTTACCTAGCTTGACTTCAGGAAGCTCGGTTTGATGTCGTAATGCTTCTCCCTTCTCTTCGCAACGTTATATCCACGCCTCTACTTACACATTAACACTCGGTTAACCAACTTAACGCTCGTACTGGCCTGTGTAACCCGACCAGGACATCACTGCGGTACGGCTAATTCCTTTAAGAGGCTTTCATGAAACCAAGAACCCATGTACAACAATTTACTTCCCTGATGTTACGAGTCCCCGCCCATACTCTACATATTGCTGCCTGATTGGATAATATTTCTGTCAGTTTTTTGATGTTCGTCTGTGATTGGACGGTGGAGGAGGGGGGGCGTTGCGACATCGTGGACCGTTAAGTAGCACTGTCAGACACTGATCAGGAATCAGTTTATCCAAGCAAAAGTCATGGAAGACTTAAATGGGACAATAATTAACACTGAACTGAGTCCAGTGATGGTAATTTATCACTAAAAGGACAGAAGACGTCCAAATTATTTTTCTTACTATATGTTCTTCAATTCTTATGGCTTAGTCTGAGGTTTCCTTAAAAATATATTACCGAATTAAAGAGAGATTTAAAAAATATCCCATTAACTGCAGGGAATTCACTTATAATAGCCAAATAGATATGAAAATCATCCTTTTTCTTACTGAGAGGAACGTTTTGGCAAAACAAAACTGATAAAATGATGGTCTTATTTGTTTGAGGAAGCTCAGGGAACAGTATCAAGTTATGACTGATGACATTATAAATAGTGAGTCATTCAGAACAAAGCAGGATGCAATCTTTTATCTCTCACTTCCATCTTAGTATTGGGACTTACCAATACTGCCCACAAGGCCTTCCCCGAGATTGATATATAATAGCTGATCATTACTGGGGCAAAAAACAAATTGTTTCATATCAACACAATTTCAAGGTTTTTCGTGGCCTTGTATAGTATGTAAAATAAACAATGTTTCAGTAAGAGAGGGGACTGGGATATTTAGCACACTTATAACACACACACAATAATTACTGTAGTTTCCTGTACAGTTCTGGATCTTTCTATCTTTATCCTTGTCTTTATTTATTTATATTTTAAAAAATACTTTATTTTTGTGTGATTTTTATGCACCAATGCACCAAAACAAATTCCCTGTATGTGTAAAAACTTACTTACTTACTTACTTACTTACTTACAAAAAACCCAATTCTGATTCTGATTCTGATTCTGAATTAGAAATTTGAATTATTGACAGTGGCTCCATACTTCATCAACATAGCATGCATTTTCTCACACATTAGATAAAAAATCCATAAGATTATTTTTCAAAATGTGTCTTATAATGTTTAAATAAACATTTTGTTTGTCTTGCGTATAGTCAACATAGAAATTATTAGCAAAATCAGAGTTACTGATACAGTGGCAAAGTCAAGATTAGATATAGGTAACTCAGCCGTGGCCATAAATGAAGGTGTGCACACAGGTAACAGTATCTACACCAGATACATTAAGTACCTGAACAGACTGACTTCAAAATTCTTACAAGACAAGTCTGTCTTAATATTTATATTTGTTTTCAATGAAAGGTTCAATATAAGTCTCTGTCATGGAATAGAAGATAATTTTCATTATTTATATCCTGACTACATCCTGCGTGGGGCTGATAAAAAAAGCTCATACTTCACACAGGACATACAATAGTATGCACAACAGACTGAACATATTAAAACACATAACAGTAGCAACATACAGTATGTGAGTCTCTGGATTTCATGAAGACTTCCCCCAGAAGAACAATGGGAAACAGCTGTGATGAGGAGCTGCATAGTAGAAACACTATTTCCTGTTAATGTAATTTCCTGAATTGCAAAGGTATCAAACTGTCTAAAAAATAGAAGTTCATCTTAGTAGTTGTAAATCCACATAAATGTGAATTCATTCAAAAAGCTTTGATCTGCATGCTGTGAGGTTTTCTGTGAAAAGTATTTTGTGGTTACTCTGGTGAGACGTTTTAATACCAACACCTCTGAAATTATAGTTAGATGGTTGACTAGTAAATCAGCATGGGTTGGATGAGTTTGTCATTGCAAAACCTGTGTGATTTTCTTGCCTTACAAGGTTAACAATTTTCTAATCCCTGACAATGACTGAGAAGTTTCTCTGCCAACCAGGAGGGGGCAGCCATTCATGCATGTAATAGAACAGAAAAAGTTTTCTCATTAACTGAAAATTGAATCAAGTGACTGGGTGAGAGAAAGCCAATTAGTTTCCCCCCTTTCTTTCCGAATTTATTAAATAAGGGGATATTTGTCAGTGCTGATGGGAGTACATAGAAATAAAAATGAAACATTTTACATCATATATTTAAAAGTCTCGCATAGCTTTTTAATTCACTCTGAGATTCTGTACAGCCACACTCATGCAATTACTCTGTCCTGTGTATGTGCATACACGCACACACACACACATACATACACACACACACACACACACAACATTCAAAAGCATACATGCGCAAACACAAACAATTACTTGAAGCAAACATAAGGGTGAAAAGTTGTCGACAGATTAAATGCATATAGCTGTACTTTGGAAATGGACCAGCTTGCATTCCATTTCATGCTATAGTTGATATGCATAGAAAAAATACAACTAAAACAGTAAAGCTTTCATCAGACATCTAAAATCAACATCATATGCCAACTTCAGAGATATCTTGTAGATTTTTTTGTGAAATGAATAAAATAAGTGAGTATCTTATATTTGAAAATGACAATTAAAGAACCTGCCTTATTATTTTTTTTACCATTTCACAGCAAACTCTTACAATGCTACCGAGGCAAAAGTACCAGTTTAGGGTCCTGGATGCCTTCATGATTTTATATCTTAAATTACATAATTATTATAATCAAGAGACCATTAAAACATAACCCAATCATTTAAGAGTCCATTAAGGTCATGCATAGAAGTTCACATATAAGTATAGGTTACACTGTGGTTTCACTTTTCCACAAACCACTCTTCATTCCAACGGAGCTCTGGGATTGGTCTGTGCCACTCATGTCCTGCTCCAGCTCGAGCACTGAGTTTTTGAGGGTGCCATTTGGAGCTGCAGCCCCTGGCACAGTGGTGGTGACACTGTTCAAAGGGTAGGAGCAGCGCTTAGTATCTCGCTCTGCAGCAGCTGCCAGTTTCAAATTGTCTCTGCTGGCGCATCGTCTCTGAGCACCGTGCATGGCCGCTCTGCTGGCCATAGTGGGCAGCAGGGGGAAGGGTTTACGGCTCCCGCTGCTGCCCCCATCACTTCCCTCTGAAGGGCTGGTTGCAACTGACTCTCCAACGCGCTTCCCATTGGTAAGCGGGCTGGCCTGGTTCTCTGAAAGGCTGTGGTGGATGCTACCATTCTCACTTGTGGCCTGTTTGTAAACTGCATGTGAAGCACTGAGGTGCTCTAAACCAGTGGGTCCTAAAGCCCCTAGACTGCCCCCACCTCCAGCAGTCCTTAGAGCTTTGAGACGATAGTGACTTCTGCCTTCACCCCGATGGTGATACTGGCTGCTTCCTTGTTTAGTTCTGCTACTCACTTTCCTTCTCTGTGGATGCACTGGGGCTGCAGAGTTAATGGTGGGCAGAATATTGTTGGTTGGCTTGGTGATGTTGTCCGTACTGGTGCTAGTGTTGTTGCCAGCAGGGGCACGTGAAGCGTTGTTTGGATTGTCTTGTGCCACCTGCAACAGATTTGTGAGCTTGCAGGGCCCGGGGCCCACACTGCTGATTCCACTTGGTGTGGACGATGATCGAGCTGATGAGGAGTTATGAGAGTCACCAGGTGGATGGCAGTTGATGAAAAGTTGTGATCCCTGCTCAGAGGTCTGCACCCCACTCCCGGTAGTGCAGGTATGTGTGTAAGTAGACATGGGATGGGAGCGGCGATAGCCTGGGCAACATGCCAGCCATGAGGCCTGCACATCCAGACGTCGGAAGCAGTGGTGCACCACCAGAAACACCCCCAATACAATGGCAGCCATCCCATACAGACAGCTAAACAACAAGCTAGTGTGCCCTGTCAGCCACATTGCCATGGCTCCACAACACCACAGAACCACAAACAGGAAGTGGGTTGCCACCAGCACCAAGAACTGTGTCTTCAGTGAATACTGGTCTTCTGGTGCCACAACAGGGCTTATAGGTCCCACCGCTGAGTCTGTGGAGAGGAGGCTGGTGCTTCCTGCCAATGCAGGCTGGCTCTCAGTCACAGGAGAGGATAGGGTGGTTCCGGTGCATTCTTTGGCCTCACGGTGGCGCAGGCGAAACACAGTGCACAGGAAATAGATCCAGGTCACCAACACCACTAGGCCAGCAGGGACAAAGAAAGACCCCAGACTGGGGCGCCACACCAACCAGCAGCTGCAAGAGGCAGAAAAAAGTCAGGAAGGTCAGTGAGAAACAAGAACATGACTGTGTATTCAACATATCACACAGAATTATGTACTTCAGCACCACGCAAAATAACACGAAGTCAAGGGCCAAATGTTTCAAGGATAAAAAGAGAAGTACTTACTAAGGGCTGTTGTCTCCGTAGTTGTTGACATTGACAGCTGCAGTGATCCCACAAATGATAAGAGGAACTCCACCAGCTATCAAATAGAACCTTTAATAACAGAGAAAAAAACATATCAAACACAAGTTCCCAGCTGCAGTTTTAGCGATAAAGAGGAGTTCTTGTTTCTGCCACAGGATGCTGTATGACCTTTGGCTTCTACGATGTTGTTAAAGTGTGCATGTCAGTGTCATTTTCCTTTTCGTGTTTTCATGATAGTCTGAATGAAGCTGTGTGATCCTTCACTCTCTTAGTGTTACAAGGGTCAGTATAGGTTCCAAAAGTCTGTGATTTATTGGGGCAGGATCCCATGTGGCTGAGTGGGCAACAAAGGAGTGCCGGGTGGGCCAGAGGTCAATGTATGATCGCAGCTTCAGGATGGGGCAGGGGGAGGAGAGATAGAAAGGAATATTTAGAAAGACAGTGCACCCCCTGCATCACCCTTCTCAGATTTATGACGACCCCCTCTGCTTCTGTTATGCTGGTTTCATACATTCCTCCCCTCCCCCACTCTGAGTTCATATAGGCTTAAAGCTTTTTTGTGCCTTACAGCAATACTCTGTTATGTCCCTCCAAGGTTTCTTTACAAACAGAGGGACTTTGGTTGTTGGGTACAATGACCTACTTTGATGGAGCATAGTCTGGGTGGCCATGCACAAGAACTCCCGCATCTGTCTAAGAGATGAACTGTACTGACAGCAAACAACAATCTCATGGTACAGGAAAAGGGTGAAGGTGAGTTCTGGCTTGCTTGCTGACCTGAGCATAGGTCGCTGAGTAGGTGGAACAGGAGACTCTCCGTCAGGCTGCCGTGGCATTCTCCACACAGCCTCTTTGTAGATGACCCTGGCACTGACTCCGATCCACAGCAGAGTCGACAGCGAGGAGTAGTGTAAGGCGATGCCAACCTGTCATATGTTACAGTCATAAGACATCAAGCTTACATGCCACTAATCAAAACGAGGACACTGTGCAAATTTAGGACTTACTGCTTGGCAAACCACTGGGTAGCTGGTCAAGCTTATGCCTCCTGCGTAGATGGCTGTTGTCATGGCGATGTGGAAGCAGGTATTCAGTAATGTGTGCCAGCTTTTTCTTGATATGTGAATGGAACTGTGGGGGCACAGAGTACAATAATGAGGAGATGTAGCAATTACAAATAGAGACATCTGTTTGCTCACATACACCTTGTGGTACCTGTGGTGTAGTATGTGTGTGATGATGATGGTGAAGAGGCAAAGGAGGAGCACTGCAGTGCAGGCATAGACCACAGGGTGGAGCACCCTCACAGAGATGGGTGTGGAGTTGGGGAAGTCAGGCACCTCCTAGAAGAAAACCACACATATATGAAAGTCTCATTCAACCTTGGTGAACCTGAATGAATGATAGATATAATACTAAGGGTATCCTACCTGCAGTACAGCATAGTTGCTAAGCAAAGAGCAGCGCATTGTGGAGGTGCTGCTGTCACTGTGGACCAACTGACAGCCTTCCTGGCGCCAACTTCCTTGTTTCTCCAGCGGCTTCAGGCTCCACTGGGCTGCCACAGCATCAGTACCAGGGGACAAATGGCGCAGCGAAACCCAGATGGGCTCCGAGTGGTTCCACATGCTGCAGCCGTCTGTCACAGAGAGAGGGGAAATTAATGATAGAAAACTGTATTGACGACTGAAATGTTTATTGTGCACTGAGCTGAAAACTCAGTCATGGATACTTTTTAAGATAAGTTCATATCATATCATATTAAAATAAAATCTATCAAAGCCTCAAAGACAAATACAAACATATCACCACGTTGGACAGTACCGTATTTTTGTGCATTTATTCCAGTGTGTGCTCTTTATATTTAGGTCGAAAGAGAACAGTGCTTTAGTTTGTCTGGCCTAGAAGCTAAGATGAATATAATTATTTTTTTTATTTCACATTGTACAGCACCAATGACAAATCTCCAAAAATATAACCAAAAACACCTTAACACTCCCTTGAAAATCCATAAAGACCTTTATTTGACGCCAGATTATTAGATAGATGTTTTTTTGTTTAGGAATTACACTACACCCTCACAGCACCCTCATATTTTACACAGTTATCCACAAGAACAAGAATAGGAAAAAAAGCCCAGAAATGCTAAGTGTCTTCTTAACATTATTTTAGGATGAAATTACAGGCTTGAAATGTAAGAAAACAAAGGTGGTGTCAGCTGAGAAAGTTCCTCACCTAGGCCAACAAAGATGACAGGAGTGTTGACGCTACGTCGACGAGAGTGTTCCCCCGTGTTGCTTGAGTTCCCAGACTGAGGGAAAAAGCTGCCAGTTCTGAAAGCTACAAACTGCAGCTTACAGTTTGCAGGAGCATCAGGAGGAAACAGAGTAGCTGGAAGAGTCACAGAGGCCAGGGCTACTGAATTCTGGAGGGCAAAAAAAACAAGACACGCACATGTTGTATTTAATGTTGAACTTTACCAGAACACCTTGATTACTGTGAATGCAGATACAATAGGTAACTGATGGCGCAGTATGTAGTAATAGTAGCTGGGATGGGTGCGCCTGCCTCACCTTTAAGGGAAAATTGTTGAGGGAGGTGTTATGGGAGCCAGTGCTGCAGCGAAAACGAAGCTGCTGCTCATGAGCGGACTCTGGCATTTCCATTCCCAGGCTGCCCATTGAGACCTCACGACGCTGATACACAGTGCAGGTTATGCCAGTGAAGTGGGCTGGTCGAATTAAGTGGGCCTCCATCACAATGTTCCTGGACACCTGTAAGTATCAAAAAACATAAATGGTGATGATTGTTTCCATGTAATGCCATTTGTTCATCATTCAGATAAGGTGTCCTAAATATTATGTATTATTATGTGTGAGATACAAAATACTGAAAATTTGGGTCGACAGCTCCTACCATGGAGAAGTCCTGAGCATGACTGTGTAGTTGAGGCCAGGCCAGTGTCTCCAGAGAGTGAACTATGGAGCTGCAGGCTCTTTTCTCTCTCTGGGAGAGAGCGAGGATCTGGTCATCCACCTGCATCAGGTTACTCCCCATCTCGACCAACACCTCTGACAACTGGAACACACACAGATTTTACATGTAGTTGCGTAAGGAGAAAACATAACTCACACATAGCTGTATATAGCTATTTCAAACATGCAATTAAATCTTCTTCACCTCTCGCAGCTGTCTGACATATTCCATAAACTTCTCCATCATTTGCGCCACATACAGCACATCCACAGAGTCGGTGAAGCCTGCGGCCTCCAGGGTGTATGTGCGCACCTGATGTGCTACGGTGACAGCATTGGACGCATTGATTGGCCTCTGTGAAGCAAAAGCGAAAATAGGACAAGGTGTGATGAAAGTAAATCTTCAGTGTTTACTGAACAGGAACCATGTGCTGTGATAAACTTTGCTCTGACAGCACCACTGACCAGAATAAAGGTATGCAGGACGCGGGTGATGTCATTGGTATAGTGACAGTCTGAATAGTCCCCCTCCTGCCACTTTCCTGAACGGTCACAGTATCGGGAGGCTTTTTTCTGCTCAATACCCCCTTCCACAGACAGGGAGGGGTAACGCAGCTGCAGACAGTACTGATGTGAGGTGATGCCGGCCAGAGTTCTGGGCCACCTGGAGATTAGAACCATAGAAGGATGAGAAGGCTCAATCTTAAATTATGTAATAATAATCATTGTAACGGTAACTAACCTGAACTCCCCACGGTTGTTGACAACTTTGTCTTCTGGACAGAAGGAGGCACTGTTCTCCAACACGACTATTTCAACACTGCGAGAGGTATTTCCCCGCCCAGTAGAAACCACACACTCCCACTCTCCCCTGGCCTCCACATGTACGTTGAATAGAATAAGCTCACTAGATAAAGAGAGTAGAGACAGCTCATTATAATACATTACCAACATACTCTGATACTCATGTCTAAACTAGATAAACATAATTTGGTTTAGTTTAGCATCTCACTTGAAAGTCTCTCTTGAGTCTTTACACAAGAGTAAATGGTTATACAAATCTAAATATAGACAGCATCTTCAGAGGAGACTGTGGCAAAAGAAGAGAGAGTCAGATTGCCTGACTAAACTTATTTTCCCTACCTGGTGATGAAGGTGCAGTCATGCAGCACACTGTTCTCCAGCTGAACACCCATCTCTGGGTCAGAGGTCACCAGCTGACCATTGTGACGCCAGTGTAAAGTGGTGATCTTGTCCACCAAGGCGGCAGTGCAATGGAAGGGCAGCCGATCACCTTTGAAGACCACCTGACGCTGGGATGGCAGCAGCGACAGGGTGTGCAGCTCCAGAGGTCCATCTGAGTAACATGGTGGGAAAAGATGCAGATGTGACCGTTATACATCACTCTGAATTATTTCTGCTGCTCTCTCTCATTACTCAACCTCAGCTAAATGTTTCCACAGAAGCTATTATGAGTCTGCTGTTCTAGAACAGATTGGATGCAGGCAGCAGCAATTCGTAAATGCAACCCACAGGATTAGTTGTCAACACAGCTCACTGATACTTTTAGAAATATGTCTCCGCTAAGCTGCTGGGATAAATCTCTTTCCACCCTTTTGGTCTACTAATTCTTAGAAATACTGGGATGATCTTGAGCACTGTTATGAGTGCACTGTCATTGTCATCCACAAGCCAATGTTCTCTGCAACAAAGCGGTGAACCGCCTCATTCACATGCCTCATTCTAGCCAGGCTCTCACCACAGCTCAGCTGGCTTTCCCTCAGTCCACGCAGGGGCTTTCCCCTCAGGCTCCTGGGGTAGGCACACAGGGTTTCGTCCCCCAGCCGGGCTGAACTGCTGCGAAAGAAGCCCGGGACCCAACGCAACCCGCAGTCACATGACAGGTGGTCTGAGTTGAAGTTCCTGGAGAGAGGGCATTTATCAAGGGAGATAAAAGAGAGTTTTCACTTTTCGCTCTTGCTGGCTCAGATACAGCGTTGTCTCTAGTTGCTAATTATTAACATATGAAACCTTTGCATGAATATTATTATCATACATAAAAATACTTAAATCACAGTCACCTTTTAACACAATATGTTACATATCAAAGATTTTTTGTATTCACTCTGAAATGAATTGACTGTTTTATGCTAGAACTGGCAGTACTGCATGTGAAAAAAACTAGGAAAAATAAATACCAACTGAAAATAAATGCTATCTTTGTCTAGAACATTTATTTTTTTCATTATTCATATATGGAATGGTATGCTGTCAGAGTGAATTTCTTGGAGTTACAGTGCCGACAGTGTCTAATACTCACACGAGCTTGAGGGACGGCAGCTCCTGAAACACTCCTTGATCCATGGTCGATATGATGTTGCCAGTGAGGTTCCTAGCAGAATACAAGTTATATGTGAACAAGTTAACTCGATAGCTTTCCCACAAAGTAGAATATTTTCATGGAATCAATTTATCTGTCTCTTACAGTTTAGTGAGATTGGTCAATCCCTGGAACATGTCTGCAGTCAGGCAGCCAATGCGGTTATTGGAGAGGTCGCTTAAAGTGTGAAAAGACAAAGGAATGTGTTGGTTATTTTTGAATTGCAAAGACTCGTCTCAGTCACTTAGTCACAGATTGTGATATCTTGACTTTTTCAATACCCATGTTGTTTTTGTGATATCAGATCAAACACTACATTGCCGGCATACAAGTAAAATTGTGCAGGACCTCCTTCAAGGTCTCACTAGTGAGAAAGGGTTTCCTTTGCCTCTTGTATTTTCCACAACTACAAGGCGTACAAAGTTGAACATCTATATAAGCATAGACACAGTCTCTACCACTTTCCCTTATCTGTACTCCATGGGACCCCAGTGAAGGTTTATCACCAATGGGGTAAAAGCAGGACCCCTGTTCTACCGTCCACCTCTGAGTGTGATGTATAGCCACAGCCAGAGAGGGATCTGCTCTGTTGCACCTCTGACACTACCCAGCAGAGAGCTGTCCAGAGCATGTGTTTATCTCCCCCTGTTTGTTTTGAGAAGCCCCAGACCTTGCAGGGAAAACACAAGTAGGGGGAGGAGGGAAGGGGAGTCACGCGGTGCAGCACAGGCGACCAGCTCCAACCCACGCCGCAACCAGACCTCGGTGTCCAAAAACACAATGAGTGAGCAGCAAGTGGCTGCAAACAGCCGCCTTGTCACATTCAATGACGTGTGAGGAGGCCCTGAGGTTTTCACAGTGGTGGAGTGGGGCACCAGGGATGACACTGCAAGGCCCCCACAAGGATCGGCAGAAACACTTGGTGAAGGAGGCCTTTATTGTCACTAACACCAGGAGCTCAATATAACGCATGACATCTGCCATGAGCTGCCAAAACAGAATCTGCTTAAGATAGATGTGAGGGATATGTGGGCCTGTCTCTTTCCACAACTACTCTGAAGCTGGCAAACGATGCTGCTCACATCATAAAAAACTACCCTGACTCCCTCATTTCTACCAAACAACTGAATTCAAAATTTCCATGCCTGCATTTATGATTTCTGTTAATATGTTCGCTGCTTTGAACCCAAATGGAATGTGAATCATGTTAATGTGTACTTACAGTTTCCGAAGCTCAGACAGGCCTTGGAAGGCTCCAGGCACGATGGTGCTGATTAAATTGTGCTTGAGGTCCCTGGGGAGAGAGAAAATATTAGGTCAATGAGAAAATGCATGCAGGGATGATGTTGACATATTTTACACAAATAGTTCAACATGATGGTAATTAGTAGCTGGAGCCAGCAGTTTAGCTTAGCATATAGACTGGAAGCAGGAGGGAAACCCCTGGCCTGGCATTGTTTAAAGCTAACAAAATCCACCTACCAGCACACAGCAAATTATTTTTTTTACACTTCTGTTATTGTATGGATTAAACACAGACACAATGTGCTAATTACATGGTTTAATTATTATTACTTAGTTGCCAGATGTTGTTACCTTCAGATAGAGCCAAGCTACTTGTTTCCCCCTGTTTTCAGTCTTTATGCTAAGCTAAGGTAACTGGGTGTTGGTTGTAGCTTCACACTTAAAGGACAGATATGAAAGTAACAAGAAAGCAAATAAGTTGAAGTAGTCCTTTAACACTGAGACTTCAAGAGGAGGCTTCTTTCAGTTTAAAATAAAGGGGAGTGCAGACACATTTCCTAAACCTGGCTCCTCCAATGGGTCACAGCAGGGTATTTCTGCTCACGGATAGGAAATCTTATCCCATCAGCCACCTGGGCTTGAGGCTAGCAAGATGCAGACCCTTGACCAAATAAAATATTAGTTGAGTATAAAACTGCTAGCAAGGGGTTCTGTCATTTTTCTGCTTGTTTCGAAATGACTTTTCAGTGATAAACTTGGCCACTGCAAACCATAAATATTATTTCCTTTAGCTGCCTTTGAGGATCTAATTTCATTCTATCCGCTGCACTTTTCTCCACCCTCTTCCCATTCCATACCCACGCCCATGTGTTCAACTATTCAGCCAGATGCCCCTCTCCATCAGCTAACCTTCGTTAGATTTTGAATCCAAGAAGTTTTTTATTGGCCAGGTGGGAATAGCGGGGTTAAACCAGGTCAGGAGATGGATGGCTATCGGCAGGACATGGCCGATGTGCACTGGAATGTGATCCATGTTCCTAGAGCATGAAAAATGCCTGCTCCCATCGGGCCGGTCACAGAGGAGGATTTCCTTACAGGAGCTTAAAAGCATCACCGCCATGGCTGCATTTTTGTCTATTTCACTTCTACCAAAGATGCCACTGTGGTAGGCAAGACCTCAGGGGACTTTCTGGTCCTTTTTTTCCACAAAGATTATCTGTCATCGCTGCTCTCGACCGCACTGCCTCACACCATGTACAACCTCAGGCATCTCTTAACCATTGTCTTGTCCGCTTTCCAAGAGATGAGCTATTTTGATCAAACTAGGGCAGGAAAATTGTTTCAGAAAATGGCTTCCCGTAAAGAATTAGATTGTGCGGTATGGCTGGGATAGAGTCAGAGATCAGGGGTTTTGCCGTTAGTCCAAGCTCTCGCTAAGTTATCGCTCATATGTGGATTATAGACAGGAGACAGGTTATAATGATGGAGCAAAAGCTATCTGGCCTTGGACCAAAAGGCTGAGGTCTGTTGTGTTTGTCTCAAAGCAGGCAGCCTTGGACAGCTCAGCCTAACTCTTTGAGTATGTGCCAGCTTGTCAGACAGACTTTGCAACAACTTCACAGCTTTTTAAAAAGGTGGAGACATTTCCACCTCTATGATTTTGACCAAAAAGTAAAAAAAAAAAGAATCTGCTTGGTGCTATATACACTTCACAGATCAAATAAAAGAGTCTGTGTGTTTGACAGAGAACAAGAATACACTCCAGTATGTGTGTGTGGCCTTGAGAGCCTGTTACAATGTATGTGGTAATCTTTGTGTGCCGCCATGAATGTACATGTGTTTCTGTGTGTCAGTAGCTGTATAGGATTTGTTGACCAGGGCGGGGGGGAGAACAATACTGCTGTTTCCAGTCTGTGTGTCCCGGGGCTCATTAGAGCAGCAATGAAAGACGAGGCACGGCCCACCATTTCCTCTCTCTGATGACCGTCTCTGCTTCACTGTCCTTTTCACACTCAAATACACACATGCAATTGCTGTGTAACACTGACCTCCATGTATATGCACTCAAACATGCATTTTTGATTAAGACTACTCCAGAAGTAAACAAGAACCCCTGTAAACACCAAATCCTCATTAGGTTACTAAACCTGACTTTTAAACCTCATGTCTTTCAACTGAAACTAAAGATTAAAATATGCTTCTCGTATTTGAATAAAGCATGTTTCCCTTGTCATGTCTGTTGTATAGGAAGATGTCCTATACTGAAACGCTGCTCATTCCTCTGTAAAATAACATGATGCAGTTGGTCATCATGCCCATGTGTTTATTAGGAGATAGAAGGAGAAGGAGAAGATAAATGTCTTACACATCATTGTGACTATAAACAAGTTGGTTAGTCCTTATTAACAACATTATTAGAAATCAATATCCTTTATTAACTTCATAAATGTTTTAATTTTATATACCGTTCAATTTTAATAACCTGGACCAGATCTCAAGACTGACTTACATTATATATCCCACATAAAAATACAAAATTTAAAAAGACTATTCTTCTAAGACTTCTAGCATTACTTCCCTTTAGCAGAGAGCTGACAATGACAGCCAACCAAGGTCCCCTGCTGGATTCGAAGCAGGAGCATCAGTCTGTGCACAGGTCTTAGAGCGTACTACTACAAATATGAAAAAAGTTGTAAAAAACCCGTTGTGGCTTCAGAGGAAGCTGCGCAAAGTCAGAAAAATTGCCTCAAGTGATGTCACTTGCGTATATGTCATTTGGGGCTGAAAACTATACAAATCTGAAAATGAAAAAAAGAAATGTGGAGTTGTGAAGTTAGATGGAAGTGAGGGTAACAGATCTCTGTAGCACGCTCCTCATCTCTGCTTGAATCTAGCAGCTTGGGGCTACATTAGCCACTCGTATAAGACACAAAAATCTCCAGTTGCATTGTGGGTAATGTTTTGACAAGGATGTGTGGAATATAAGACGATTTCTCTGGTTCTGCTGCATCCTTTTTTTACTGTCCATTATGAGTCCGACGTTGAGGCCTAACGCTTTAGGAGTGCAATGGTAAATTAGCGGACTCTTAGGTCAATGGTTTACACCTTAAACCCCTAGACCACCACAGCGGTCTTAATAATGGAACTATTTCAAGATTTTTATGATGCTGCTTATGTTAGGACGTCTTCTCCTCTGCTGTCATGAGTTCTCTCTTCCAAAATAGATTACAAATTCTAATATATTACTATAGAAAATAAAGTTTGTAATAATTACAAAGTAAAACATTATTATAACTCAAAAAATGATCTTGCAGCACATCAGTAAAATGGACAATATATTTTACAGACGATATATAGCATACAGTACATATAATAATGTAATGTAATGTAATAAGAAGCATACACACAGACATTGGTTTTGCTGTTTTTAGATGAAATTGCATTAGGTTACATTATTTGCCTGGAGATTTACAGTAATCTAAAGCATACATGCATGATCCTAACTGAGCTGCAGAGATTGTATGCCAATGAAACAGGCGCTGAGGGCCACACATTGACACATGACACTGATAGTGTGTAGTTTCTAAGCACTTCAAGCTTTCTGAGGATGAACCTTTTGCCCAGTGTGATAAAACCAATTATCAAATAGCAATAAAATGTAAAAAGTATCACACATCAAACACCTGCATTTCCTACAGTCTGCTCCTCTATACCCGGCTTAAAAGGGGACTGTGCTGTGTGTGCTGTGGCCTGAAGAGTATCAGCAGTCCACTACTTCTGATACACTCTCTTATCACCAAGCTGGGGAATGTGGAGGAGCTCACCAGAGTCAACAGGACTTGAAGCAGTAGCCAAGCACTTAGTCCTACTGTAGCCCAAATGTCAGCTCGTGTTCACCGTCACAATCCAGACTAAATCTCTGCTGCAGCCACTCGCCCACACTATCAGATTTATTTCCAACTTTATCTCAAACTTAGAGTACAGTACAAACTGCAGCCCCACCAGGCCTCACATTCAGGTGATGACTTGTCTGTGTGCCCTCTGTAGTAGACAGCACCCTGCCTGACAACAGCTTCACAGCTCAGTGGCCCTGACACTGATGACAACAGCTGTCACCAAGCAAGAGTATCATAGCAGAGACAAGAAATACTTCAAAGCCTCACGCTTGCTAAGCATGAAAATATAGTTAAAAAGGTTAGAAGTTTAAACTTGTAGCTACAGCTTTTTCATTATCTTCAGTAGCAGCATGCACTCCTTCAAAACGCTACATGATTGGTGGTGACCCATTATTGTTATGACTATGGTCTTCCTCTTTGAGTTATGCTTTGTAACCTTTGGAGTGTAGTGCTTTATTCCCTTCGCCACATGTGGCCAATGTGATTGGGTTGTGACAGACTCAAGCTCACTCCCAGCCCAGAAGGGGCCATTGTCTGCTGCCGCTGGGCCTAACACCAGCGGCTGCCATTAAGAATGTCTTTTTTTCCCACAAACTTCTCCTGATCAATGGGGCTGGTCCTCTGCCATTCTGAAGAGTCATTTCTCTGTGGGTATATGGGATGAGCACCTGGGCCCCATGCAGGCTGGAGAGGAGCGACGTGCTTGTAGGGCAGGGTGAGGGTAATAATGAAGACATGGTCTGTAAAGCGCTCCAGACGTGGAGTGCTCCATTATCAGGAGCACAGCAGCAGGGACTGGAGTGCTGCACTGACATTGTTTAGACCCTGGCCCCGGAGGGAGCTGGGAAAATGACTGAAGCCAGGGAATGGCCACTCATTATCGCCAGACTGGAATCAAGAATTTCCTGTTCCTGGAATTTTTTTTATGGAAAGACATGGCATTACAGGGCTAATTTTCTATACTCTAATTGTATTTATCTCTTGATGCAAAGCAGTACAAGCAACTGCCTGAAGATAGAAACAAATATTTGTCTGTGGATGGATTAAAGGTATGTTGGAAAAAGAAAGCAAGGGGGGATAACTGGCACCTTGGTTCCTGACAGAGGTCAGTGGAGACCATTTTTGTGCCGCGTGTCATTTCCTGTCTGGCTGGCTTGTCTAGCAGAGGCCCTTGCTCGTTTATTTTTACAGTTTCCTTTTTCTCCTTTTTTACTAGCTAGCTTTCCCCTGTAGGGAGGGGCAGGTGGGTTAGGGGATGCAGTACTGAGCAAAATTGTCCCTGTGTATGGCCCCGCAGACCCCACCTCCCTACTCCTCAACACACTTGCTCACAATGGGGGCTCTGTAACACAGGCCCCAAACGTACTCCTGCCTTCCCCCCAAAACAGGAAACCGGGATCTGCCGAGCTCTTGTTTTTCTATTAATTTCCTGCTTTGCTGCCCCTTCCCCAGATTATTTTCTTTATTTTTTTCTGGTTCCTCACAGATTGGATATACCTAATCAACGTTTTGTCCATGTTCCACTGGAGACCAATTGCTTTGTTGCAGCAATGAAGCTAAAGGACCAAAGATAGACCTATTTCTATCTACTATTATATTTATAAAACTGCTCCCAGTTGGACAACCATTGGAAACATACTTGAGATATTTCCTTTCAAACTTGGACAATCACCACCTGATCATCCACTGCCATGACTGTACTATGGTTCAAACAAATGAGAGCCTTCAGCTCTGCTCATGACTGACAGTAACATAAATTGTGGATCCAACAGCACAGCAGAGCTATTAGTTAATAGTTTTTATTTTTATTTCACGTTTGTTTTTAATTTCAGTTAGTTTCCTGAGTGTCCAGAGTTTTCGTTTTTCTTGTTTCAGTTTAGTTTTTATTGTTTAAGAATGTTTAGTTTTTATTAGTTTCACTATTATTTTTTTCTATTATTATACAATGGGGGGTATTTGTCTGGGGAAAATTTTAAGGAGTCCAGAAAAGGTATTACAATACAAACACAATGACTCACAGTCATGTAAGTGTCTCAATAAAGTTATGCACCAATGCCTCCTCATGCTTGTTGTGTTGACAAATTTAACCAAATTGACAAAGACTAAAACGAAAAGTTATTTACATACACAATATCATTTCAGTTAGTTTTCGATTCTTTCATTTATTTATTTATATTTTTATTTCAGTTAACCTTAAAAAAATTGTTCACACCTAGTTTTAGTTTTTGTGCAGCTTTAGTTGACCATATAATCTGCTGCACAGCAGTTAGCAAGATGTACAGAAATAGGAACATACACTTTTATTTGAAGTGTAAAATTTCCTAAGTTGATTATATGTTTCTATAGTCTGCAGCAAGAGGAGCTGGAGATTATTGTGCCAAGGAAAACTCTGGAACCATGGACTGTTATTGACTTCAGTTCTGGCTTTTGGAGCGGCCGAGAGAAGGGGGCGAAGGCTGCTTTGGCAGCTCTGTTAATTTTCATGAGATCTAGCAGCATGCACAGCAGTCAGAAACAATGAAAGCCAGTTTATGGTTTCAAAGGGACATACAGTGGATCATAATATTTGTCTGTCAGATTAATGATCATGTAAAGTCTAGGTTTCTTAGGGTCAGTGGTGACAGTTTTTGAAGAGAGAAAAGGCGGTGAAATGCTATTGGTTTTCTGTTTTTCCACTTGATGTTCTTCATAATATTTCTACAGTTCTGTTCTGTCAAACTGAGCCATTCATCAGACCCAAATTCTCATTGAATAACTTTAACAACAAATGAATAAACACAGGGTTGAAACAACGCACTCTTAATAACTGGGACGGAAAGGAACCAACGCCTTTTATTCAAATTATCAATGAAAAGGGAGACTCATGTCACTGAGTGAATTTTCAGCCAGTAGGTGGACTACAGCATGTAGAGAGTGGGAAGGGGGAGGAACAGTGAGAAACCCAGTGAGCTGAGAGAGGGGAGATGCAAAAATAAAGCAGAAAAGGAACACAAACGGAAGTGGGGGGAAGTAAGTCCAGAGAAAGCTCAAGTTCCTCTGGAGGAAAATGCCATTGAAACCATATCAAGTTTGTCGAATGAGTGTGCGAGAGGGAGTTACTGGCGTATAAAGCATATGATTTGGTAATGGGCTTATGAGGGGGCTCGCTCGCTGTTTCAATAAACCCCCAGAGCCATGACTGAGCTAGGCTTGCAATACAAACACACCCCGTTCCTTCAGTTTATCTGAAAGACACATCTGGAGTCTATCAACTCCAGCAGCACCCCCCTTTCTGTTTCCACTCTCCAGCACGCTTAACCCCTTCCTCACCCGCTCCACCCCTTAATGTCATGCACTCTCATTAGGTGACCGTTGCCTAACCGGGGGCCACTCAATGGCGTGTGCGGGCAAGCACACTAACACAAATGTTCCTTTTTCTGTGAGGGAGAAATGAGGCTCTCATGTGCAACCTCCACAGCTGGACTGAGCTCTCTTCAGAGTGGTGGGCTGGTACAATCTGAACCTTGTCTTACCCAGACTGGTCTAGACAGAAGGGCTCCTTGCCATGTCCGCACATTCTCCACTGTTTTTACATGCTATACTGCTGCCCACCTCTGCTTTGTTCCCACTCATTAAGGTAATTTGCTTAGCCTGTGTGGAAATAATATTAATCTCCCACTAAGAAAAACAACCTCAGCTTTATATAAGACAAACTGCAGTAGTGTGCTTTCCTTTATTCCCTCCCTCCGTCTTCCTTTCCTTCCCTCTCTCTCTCCAGCCACCATACCATCTTTAGCCATCTCGGCTCCGCTTCCCGTGTGTCAGATGGTAAAGTTGTTTAAGTTGGACTACTTCCTAACCCCAGCTGCTCAGAATGGCAGAGGCGATTTCAAGGTTGGTTTCAGTGAGGCTCAGGCAAAGACTGAGTGGCCTGTCTCCCTTTTTTTGTAAAACAGATACTATCAAGTCAATAAGTAATGAACTGGCAAAAGCATTCGTAACGTAATGTGATAATAGTGTTTATGTTTTCTAACATGCAGTCATTTTCCTAAACATATCCAACATCTGTACATTCTCATGCACTGTTGTGACTTACTGGTCACAGGTTTCAGTGCAAACTTCCCTTAATTCTTGTTGCTCTACAAGCATAAATCACAAGCAACTCCTTATTTCCTGCTCTTGAATGAAGTTATTATGAGTCAACAGGAAGTTTTTGAATTTCTTGAATGATATTTCCTGTGCATACTCTCTAAGAAGTACAACAGAAGTGAAAGTACAGTCATGTCAGGTACTGTAGAGATCATTTCAGACTCTCTTGTTGACAAAGTCTATCATGCTGCCAACACCTTGAGCCAGGAACCAGTCCTAACCACAAGCCTCACTCCTGCCTTTCAGACCTGTCCACTGCTAGCGCCCTGCTGCTCCCTCATCCATCATCATTGCTGCCCTCTGCTCTCCCTCTCCCTGTCGGGTGAACAGACCTGGTAATGAGGGCCCCTTGTGCCCTGCCTGCCTGTCCTGTGTCCCATGGTGCAGTGGGGCCCAGTTGGACAAGAGCCAGACTGCCTCTGCCCTCTTTGCTCATTATTCTCATTACCTCGCCTCAAATCAGTGCAGGACAGGCTGCTGGGATCTGTCCGCAACTCATAAAGGTCCGACTCGTTAGTGGGGCTGCCAGCGTCAGCTCCCATTAGAAAGGGCGTCTACAGAGGTGGAGGTAGTCAAATAGGTACAAAAGTACAGTATCAAAGGCCAGAGGGTGTGCTTGAATGTGACTCGTTTTGCATATAGCAAGCAACGCCACAGAAGCCAGGTATGATTCAACTGGTGTTTCATCCCAAAAGCTGGAAAAAAAGGAGGTATTCCAAGATCCAAATGTAGCTGTTGGATGGCAAACCTATTTAAAAGAGCTACAAAAACACAGTAGTCCAGTAAGAGGGCAAAAACAAACAAGGCTAAATTGCTCCTCTGCACTTGGGTGGTTTGGCAGGTTATGAAGGCAATAGTGGCTTTGAGGAGGTTTGTCCCAATGAAAGGGCTAACTGTGTAGATTGCTGCACTGTCTGGCCCAGGCCTGGAGGAGGGTGGCCTGCCCTGGAGCTGTATTCTCCAACTAACAACAGCAGATCAAACTGCATTCAACTCTGAATAGATGTCTGGTGTGAGTGTGTGGGTGTGAGTGTGCATCTGCTGAGAGAGTTACCAGACCCATTTGAAATGACTGGACAAGAAGCGAGGGTGCCCATACTAGGAAAGACACTCAGAGTTACAGTACAGACTGGAGTCACAACAGAGATGGGCCGAGAGTGTGTGTGTGCAGTCAGGGAGCAGACTGTGTTTATCCTTGTCACATAGGGGAAGAGATGCAGTGTAATTCCCTGATGTGTGTTTACTCAGCCCTAGTGGGCTGGCCTTTGATTACAGCACTGACCACATAATATGAGTAACTGTTCACTACTGCTCCAAATGACAAGCACATGTAGACAACATACTGGAAACAATGAGAAGACCTGAAGAGACAAAAAAAAAACCCTGAAATCTCACAATACAAACATGAACCAACACTGAGACAAAAACTCACATCCAAACCTTTGCTGTAAACGCACTTCTGTCTTCATCCCTTCAAACCCTTCCATCACTGCAACGGTGAATTTCAATGTGGCATTTTTCACATCAGACAGCAATTTTACCATGATCTCAGATGTAATTATAAGCTGTGCAGGGCTCAATTAAAGGTTGAAGACGTCAGAGTGAGTGAGCAGACCTCCACCACTGTGTGTCAGAGAGCCAGCAGAGGTTGAGGCAGAGGAGTGAAATGAGGCCTGCATGATTTACATTATGTCCTCTCCTTACACCAGACGCCCACATCTCCCTCTGTGGAGCATAAGTATGTGTCTGTGTGTGTGTGCTGTGTGTGTGTGTGTTAGTTTGTCTGCCTGTTTTGTGTCTTTCTCCCAGGCCTTTAGTTATGAGCCTCCAGGAAAGCTCCACCCTGTTGCCCCCTGCTAGTTTTATCACTGCTCCAGCTACAAGGGCAAGTTAGTGGGCAAGCTCAGGTTACCCGACCCACCGACCCTACGGCGCTACAGGGAACCTTGTCCGCACTTACAAAAACAAGCAACATAAGCTCATTTTACATCGAACAATACAGAACTACTTTGTCTTTCATTTGCTATCTGTTATTCTCCCAAGTATTATTAGTCACAGGATCTTAGTTTAGCATCTTCCTGTGCTTTATCAGCACCATCAGTGCAAGACAGTTGAGGTGAGAACTGAGAACTTAGCCTTGAAACTATTCACCCATGGTGTTCACATGCCAGACATAAAACAGCAATTCAGCAAAAACTGGCTTTTGTTCTCGACTGGCATGTCTGGTGCGAGCTCCAGCAGGTAGGTACTAACAAGCTAACAACTACAGCAAATTACCATATTTTTCTTTCTTTCGACATTTTTGAGAAGCTCGTTAGCTTCATGGGTGGCAGCTCCAAGTGGCATGTGGAACTAATATCCCTTCAACATACCCATCCCCCCCTCCAACAAAATAAGTATGTCTGCCAGACTACAGTATCCATGTGTGTTGTTACCAGGACGCCATAAAGCTTTACTGGGATGCTCTGTAAAACAGCACACCTTCTGGTGGGAAACACATATTATGTGTAATTCTCACATCAGAGCATCCGAGGCGCAAGCAGTGGTAGATTGTAGCCTCTAAACGCCAGTCATGACTGTAATGACTGTAAAGTTGACCATAAGACATATCGTACTGTATCCTTAACCTTCGGTGCTCGCTGCCAGCTGTCTCACTTGTTGATGTAATTAAATAAATAAAATGTCACAAAGGTACTCTCTGAGCGATTTTCCTTGTTTGAACACGCCTGTAACATAAACACGCTAACCTACTCATAATGACGATACTAACATGCTTGCACGAAGACAATGCTAACATTTGCTGATTAGTATTGCTCTTAAGAACTAGACAAACGTTATTACAATTTATCCTGATTGTAATTCATCCTCTGGGGACCATGAATGTCTACACCAAATTTAATGACAATCCATCCAATAGTTGTCGAGACACTGCGTGAAAATGTTAACCCCATGGTGGCCCTAGAGGAGAAGTCTTACTAGGATTTATCATCTGGGGAGTTTGTACCAAATTGATGCCTGTCATTGTTCCGACATCCCATTATTCCGAAATCCCAATAGTCAGAAAAATGTCCCATTGGTGTACATTTCTCTTACGGTCCGTTATTCCAAAAACAAACACTCATTGTTCTGAAAATACACACTGCGGTATCACCAACTTACTATGTCTTATTTGTAACTATGTACTTATTTCAACCCAAATCCTAAACCTAACCAAACTTCGACCATTTCGCTAACTATGTGTTTATAATTGTTACCATGGCGACAGAGGTGACCTGACTTCATTCCTTTCTGCACATCAGAAACTCGATCGAGAGAGAGTGTGTATTTTAGTGGGCAGTCCCCGCCAAATGTCACGGCAATACATTTAATAGTTGTTGAAATAGTTCAGTCTGGACCAAAAAGTGAACCAACAGACAGACAGACAGAAAGAACAGACAGAAAGAACAGACAGACAGTGATATGGACAGAAAGAACAGACAGACAGATGGATAGAATACCAAAAAAAGGAGTAGTAAGGCAAAAGGCTTCTCTGACAGGCAACAGTTTCCACTATGGTGTCTTTCCTGTTTGTCACCAGGACTGCCATTTATCTATACTTCCCCAGAATTATCCTGCCTATTACCTGTCTAACACCCCATTCAGCCAGATAACGATGCTACTAAGGAGGGATAGACTGTGATAGATAGATAGATAGATAGATAGATAGATAGATAGATTCACTGTCTGTGAACCACAGGCAAAGCTGCCAACACGCACCTCCTCCCAGAGATCTCCCTTATCTTGTCCTGATGAGTAGGGCTTACCTGATAATCAAGGACTGAAGCATAATTATGTGAACTTTTCAACATAATTCTGTGATAGCTAGTCTGAGTGTATCATCCTCCCTGCTGGACAGAAGCCCATGATTGGATAGAAGCACAATGAGCTGCTCAGATCTCACTGATACCCCGTCTGTATTTCTCTACAAAGGCCCCAAGGCAAGCTAAAATAACAGCTCACACATGGATGCATAAGCTATATCTCAAGTAAACAATAAACATGTAGCATGTGCAGAAGTAAAACATAGGCTACTCACAGTTTCTCCAAAGCGTGAAGTCCAAAGAAAGATCCATTTCTCAGAACTCTGATTTTGTTGTGGCTCAGTATTCTGTAAAAAAAAGAGACACCACAGTATTGTTAGAAATATTCCACTGAGGATAAACTGAAGAATATCTTATGCTAAATTACTACCTTGGATATCAGCTTCACTGCTAAGGAAAGAGTTCAGGTTTAACCAAACACACAGTGGAGGGGTCACAAGAGGAGGATGAGAGCCAAGTGAAATGTCCAGTTGGTGCTGCAGACACACGAGATTAGTCTGACCAGAGACATTAGCCTAAGATGTTTCCAATTAATGCTAAAGACGGAATTGAAGATCAAGATTAGGAGGGAAGCTGTAATCTTGATAATCATTTCGCATACATTTTTACATCAAAAGGATGACTTTCCACATCAAACGACTGACTGCACAGCCCTTTCCCTATGGCGAATCGCTTGGTTTATTGGGCTCTTATCAGACCAGAGGGCAGAGAGCCACGGGACATACTGGATGTGAGGTTCAGATCGCGTTGTCTCACAGGGGATCATGGGAAATGGATATTTACGGAAATCACTTTGCTCTGAGGGACATTGTAAAAGCCAGTTAGGACAGACCTTCGTATAAAGGACATTTTTTGCAAACAGACTTTTTTGCTATGAATTCGATGAGAAGCTTGAGGGGAACATATTGCCTGGCTCTTTCCACAGAGAAAAACCCTCATATTGGTATATTAAAGAGCAACTTAACACCCCCTTAAATGATTGTCTCCTGTAGTGATGTAGGAGTGTAGTACAGGACGCTGTGACATCACAAGTGTGGTCAGACGTGAAACATGCTTTTAACTGGAGACAGAAAATCACTGCTTACATTATTCACCGCATCCATGGTAACATTTCTTATTAGCGACATATTACGAAAATAGCATCCATCCCTGTGCTTGAAGCCTTGTGGACAGTTGCCATGTTCAAACTCAGTCTCCTACAAAATATGTTTATACTGTATACTGATTTGCTTTGCCAAATACCCTTTGAAGAAAACATAATTGTCACTTGGCTTACGTTCATTGGGAACATTTTTTTCAAATTCAGGAACTATGACGTTCGTACAGTGAAGTTTAAGGGAGCAGGTTAAGGTGGATGGTTGGGCCTACAAAGCAGAAAAATTTGACACCAGAGACCTGTGTTTGCATTGTGAATCCCATGTGTTGTTAGATTTAGGCCAGTAAAGCACTTGGGAAAGGTTAGGAAAAGATTGTGGTTTTGCTATATTGAAAAAGCCAATACATCCTGTCTCAAGCTTAAAGGCAGTGCTGACTTATATTCCTATTGCCAGGGCTCATGTCCCCTCAGCAGGAGCTCGGGGCACGGCAGGGACCCTGCTTTGGCGACAGACCGCCATCATTAACACACCCTTCAGTTTCACATCATCTTCGCCCCTACCACATGGTGCTTAATGGGCTGTTTGCGACATTAAGTGTGTTCCTAATCGAGAGAGTGGAGCTGTGTGAGCGCCTTTAAAAGTGGGAGCGGACTGTGAACAGTCTGTGAGATTTACAGATTCAGCAGCAGCGGTCGGCCCCCCCGTTTCCTGCCACATCAATAAAAACACTGCCTTCAGCTCTGCACCTTCCAACTCAGTTAATGACCAGATTTAATCATCCAGTTTTGGTATACAGGGACAAACCGGTCTGACTCACTTCTTCTCTTCAGTACTGACAGCCACAATATCAGGACAATTTAAAGAAAAGTTATCCACTCAAGGAGCAAACAAAAGGAACACTTTTTTTTACTTAGCATTTAAACCAAAATTATCTTTATTTTAGGCTTTGCTGTGTAATATATCAGCAGAATTACTATCACAAAATCCACATTCATTCACAGTAGGAGCCCCAGAAATTGACATCATCCCAGATCAGAAGTTTATTTTATATTATAACATATCATGTTCACAAATCCACACTGAATTGTTGAAATAAATCACAATTATTATGTCTTTTTTTAGAGTGGATGTTGGACGAGAGCAGAGTCAGTCCTCTCGTGGCGTAGCCTGTATTTGAACCTACGACTCCTGAACCATAAGGTCTCTCACTTGACTTTGGGCACAGTATCTCTCCTATAACTGGATGCAGGCTCGAGATGAAAGCTACGGAAGATCCAGAACTGCCTGAATAATTCAATACAGATAGGAGAGGAGAAAGTCACATCTGGCAAAGAAGCAAGTCATTTAATTCAACCCAGGCAGTTTAGATACAGATAGTTCCTTTTTGACTAAGCTTATTATGCAGAAAAAACTATTAGTCAGTGGAGGACAGTGCACATGTTTGGTTATGGTGTTCTTGAATGTGCATACATCGTTAGTGTGCTGATATCAGTGCATTTTCTGTTAGAACAAAACATATTATGATATGATTTGCAAAGGTTCCTTTTTAAAACTCATACAGATGTGTTTATTTGTGTTTATTTTTCATGCATGTTTGGAAAAAATGAAATTCACATGTGGCATCCTATCACAGTAACCCTCATTTGTCTCAAGTTAAGACATTTCAACACACAGTATTTCAATTAGCTTGCTACTCTGTACACCAGGACTTGAAAGCTGACTTTCACAAATAAACAAATACCAGAAAATGATCTAACTGAAACCCTCCCACAGACAACAAAAGATTTCCAGGAACGCAGGGGAGCTGCAGAGGCTGGTCACTACTGTATTATCCCCAAAGCCTGATGTTCAGAGCACGGTTGTAAAGAAGGACATTGTTCTTTCATAAACAATACAGAGAGTACAACTCTGAGAAAGAGAGAGAGGCAGAACTCTGTAAACAGACAGAAATAGTCAGCGTTCCCATCAGGCTAAACAGGAAACCCAGCCAATTAGCTGTTTATTCAGAACCAGTTTCAGAGGTCAGGGGTTGTAGAGAGAGCACTTCCTGCACAGCCAACAGACAGATGGAGCAGTGTCCGGACGCAGGTGACAGTTGAGGCATACGAGAGTGCATCACTTCATCACTGGAGTATACAAAGGTTAACAGAGCTTTACAAGCAAAGAAGATGAGTAGCTTCTTAATCATAGAAGTCCATGCTACTTGGAGGCCTAACGTCTGCTCAGTATTACTACTGAGGCTTTACTCGAGTGGCTCCTGTTCCCTCGGCGTAAGTGACAGATCAGATGGCAGATTGAGTTAATCTGCTCTCAAGAGCAATAAACTGTATGGTACATGGCACGACTGTGTGATAATTCAGTCCAGACTATGGATGGTATCTTTCATTCACTTAACCCTTTCAGACCACAAAGGCCTCTGAGAAATCAGACTAGGCTAATTGAATCCATCTAATCTATGTAAAAAAAAAAAAAAAAACAGAGCCGCATGTCAGGCTCCAGGATCCCATTCACCCATTTCATCTAATTCATTTACATGAAGATCAAAAAGCAGGAGGTCATATGAAAAGAGCCAGATCAAACAGATGCACAGACACCAGCCCTTCTTTGTGTGCTGTATAGTAGAAGGGTTAAACAGGGTCAGTAAACCACAGTAGACATGGAAAGCACATATATATACAGTATATATACCAACACTGCAAGTGTTCTGCTATGTTTTCTATTACCTACAAGACTGCAATGAAAATATGATTCATATACATAGGAACCAATTCTATTATGTTAAAAACAAAAGGCTACTGTTGAAAATGATTGAAAGTTATCTTGAGCTCAAGGGAAGCGATGCTGTGTCTTTTTAGAGTGCTGCAATGAGAAAACCTTGTACAGTACCTGGTCCCAAACATGCCCCCAAATAACTCAAATAGGCAAATATTTAAAAAGCCTTTGCTTGATTGTACTAATTACTTTCCATAATTAGTAAATTGTGCTTCTCCGGCACATTTCTAAAAAAAATCACCCTTTAGACAAATAGTATAATCACAGGATAGAAAAAAGTATATCATTAGAAATTATGGAGTACAATTATTGTGTTTTACCCAAAAGATCAGACTATGGAACAATGTGATCATTTAAGTGCTCTTATAAATTCATCCCCTTGACCCAGATATTGGGATTTATCCAAACAAATATAGTATTAGTTGCCCCGAGTGCAGATTTACGGACACATTTGGTAACAAATGCAATGTTTTTGTGGTCGTTTTTAATTAATTATTTAGAAAATAAATATGATTACTGTTATTATGCTTGATGTTTCAGCAGCAAGTGCCACAGCTCAGTGTTAGCTCAGGGTTTCCTTGGTGCGTGACAGAGTGTGAAAAAGTAAAAACCGTACAAAGAGTCTTGTCTAGTAAACCACAGCAGCTCCTCCCTGCACCATGCCACTCACTTTGTTGGTTTGCTCAATTTGCTTCCTAAACCCACAAAGCCTTTGAGGGCCACACAGGGGCATGACAGCATGTCGCAAATCGTATTTCCTCACTGATTTACTTCCGCTCTCCCCCCTGACTCCTAACTGGAAGGCAGTCTTGCTGTGACATACTGCCTCAGGTCTGAGGGAAGCCCTGATGTGTGTGTGTGTGTGTGTACATATGTCTGTGTGTACCTGTGTGTACTGTAAACTGCAACTGTCTTTCAAAAGCAGCAAGCTTCTTACAGCTGCTTTTGGTTTTGGGTCATTGTCAACCAATCATTTCACTGAGGAATCATCTCTGTGGTGGAGCTGGGAAGCCTTGCTGTGTGGTGTACGGCACCAGCACAAGGAGCTGCTGAACAGAGTCCTTTCAGCTTTCCAGATCGCAACCTGGTGCAGAGGGACAGCAAGGGAAAACACATCCTTCCATCTCCTGTCCTAACCACAGCTAGAATGCTTTAAACCTAAACTCAACAGGAAGTCCTGTTTGCAGTCGGTTACCGCTGAAGGTTTGGTGTCAATATCTTTGCACCCTCTATACTTTCGCCTTATACTAGAAACACTTGTGTTTTTTTGTGGGAATTATATACAGGAAATGCTCCATCCTGGTTTGGCACTTAGTCCCGGACATGAATGGTATGCATTTGAGTAAAAAATGCTGATTCCAATTGGCGCCTGTTGCCTTCTAAATATTAGACTCAGACAGTGAGTTCTATGTAGCTGCAGGCCTCTACAACTAACCACAAACACAGTCTTAAGGAGGGATTTATGTTTAATAAGAATTAATCTGCAGGCTAAGCTGCTTGCTCTCATTACCTATGTATTACTCTTTACAATCTTTGACTGCAGAGGGTTTTCTTTCATTTTGAATACAGAGCATTTCTGCAGCGTTACCTGGAGCTGCTACAGTGTGACTCCATGTTGGTCACTGACAAAACAGCGTGAAGACGTGAGTCCTGATTAGACGCTCCACCTCCTGTTCCACCTTAATAAAGTGCTCCAAGGCCAACAGAGACGGAGAGACGCAGGTTCAGCATAATAAAGAGAGTCAAAACAACCCAACGGGGCCACTGTGTAAACATCATTTAACTTTGGATAGGTCTCTTACCCTCAAGGACCACACGCGAGGTGAAAGACAAGAACCCTTGAAAGAGACTGGTAACGTGCCATAAATCCAGCCCTAATTCTGAGACCAATGGGAGCCAGATAATGAGAGTGATTTTCAATGAGAGTCTCAGAGCGTCATTATTGAATTAAGCCCTGTTTAATTAGCATGCTGACTTGATAATGCACATGCTGGTCCGTGTCACAGCAGTACTGAAGTTCATATAAATAAATAACAATAATTTAGCCTTGAGGGAATTTTCCTTAAAGGTAATTAAATTCTGCTGAAAGCAATACGATTATCCACTTTTACACTAACAGCACAGCATTGTGTGAGCTCTTTAACGGTGTATGTTACAGCTGTGAACATTCTATACAAAACCATTACTGTCTTTTTGTTTTTACTGCATTTTCCCTCTTTGCTTTCCATTTGAGCTGCATCTTGCTTGCCAGAGTTACATTTCAAGTATATTGGCAGTTTACAGAGGAGAACTAAGTGGACAT
>NW_023339718.1:8504629-8508563 GCF_004916995.1 Morone saxatilis
ATCAACAAAATACTGTGGTTGAACCAAAAGATGGATTAAAAACATGTATTACTTAATTTGGCTGTTACAAGGTTTTCCGAGGCTGCTTAGTCCGTCCAACTGCCAGATTTAATAGATCAAAAAGCCATTACAAAAAAAACTACACATACAGTTTACCTCATGGACAAGGAGCTGGGGTTTCATTTCAGAGTCAGTTATGACGTCAGTGAGAGAGGATAATATGATTATACCTGTGTGACATCACACGTTAAAAAACTGATGGCCTATTTAAACATTGTTTGAGTTAAAGAAATAGTTTACCATTTCAGGAAAGTACGCTTATTCCCTTTCTGCTAAGAGTTAGATGAGAAGAACAGCACACTCTCAGCAAGAAAGCAAATAAGAAAAAAATGTTGTTTGTATTGTAACTTTTGCTTTAAAAGTCCAGTCTGTAACATTTAGTAGGATTTATTGGCAGGAATAGAATATAATATGTATAACTATGTTGTGTAATCACTTGAAAATAAGAAACGTTATGTTTTTGTTAGCTTAGAATTAGCCTTTTATATCCATAGACGCCACCTTCCATGTGGCTGCCATGTTGATCCGCCATGTTGGCTCTACATAGGGCTGTTTGCATTTTTCCCTTTTCTTTCACTAATTTCGCTGTAGTTTCTCCTTAAAGCTTGGAAGGGGAGGGTAAAGCGAGGAAGTTGCAATTCTACACACTGGACCTTTAATGACTGGGATTTGCTGCATTAGGGCAAGTCAGGTAATGACAAGTATGTTCTCAGTCTCAGAATATGCTCAGGACAGCATATTCACTCTCTCAGTTGGTTAAAATAAACATTATGTGACTCAGGACCATGAACACATGGCATGGAGCACAAACAGAACATACAACAATAACAGAAAGATAGCACACGGCAGGGCTAAAGTACAACAAATGTTACTTAAACAAAGGAAGGACATTCTTCAAAAAGGCACCTAGTTTAAAGATAACTTTGGGCTTATCTGATTGTAATGACAAAATTAATGTAAACATAGATGGCAAATACGTTTCTCTATAAATCATCAGGCTTACACATTCAAACAAAATCTGATACTCCTCTCTTAAACAATTGTCATTACAAAGGCTGCAGATCCTCTGGTTTCTATCCAGCTGTCTACATCTTCCAGTGACCTTAGTAATTCTGGTGTTGTTCTATAAAACTACAAATAGCCTGCCGTTAAATACGTTTCTAAAATTGTATCCTGTCATATGTAATATATTTGTCTACAGGTGAACCAGCTTCAAAATGAGCAATTAGTGTAGCCTCAATAAAAAGTTTATATTCACATTGAGGTTAGAGATCAATTGTAACTTCAGGTTTCAGTGATAGACAGCAGTCTGACACTTTTATCACACACACACACACACACACACACACAAACCCTTGCTGAGTTGGGGCTCCTGTGGCGACAAACTTGCAGCAGTAATTGGTGTGGACCTTCATTAGTGGCCGAGAATTCTGGGTCATGACATGTCACAGGATGTGTGTGTGTGTGTGTGTGTGTGCGTGTGTGTGTCACTAGTACGTCCTGCTGGTACATATGGCGCATGCATTTTATTACAGGTGTCTACAATCACTAAAGAAAGACCTTCAACAAATGAGGGTACATTATTTACACATTTTCACAACAGGCTTTTTGACTTCATCAGTATGTAAAGCACAGGTGCTGCTACTAACATTAGCAATGGATCTGTTCTATTCAAGTGTCCCAGTAAATGATGACAGCGAAGCAGCATATACAATAACAGGATCCTGAAACTAAAACAGCTGAAAGGAATTCAGCCATTACTGATTTTATTGTTTACACCTGTGCTTTAGCCTCTGTTAAAATGTCTTCTAAGAAAAAGATTTAAAAGCCATCGCACGTAACACAGAGGCAAACTCCTGTTTTCACACAGAAAGCATCCTGTTTTAATTAACTCAAAGAACTGTGTTGTAGGGCCGTCCAATGCTTTTCTCTACTAATGCTGTTATTACCTGCTAATAAAGGACTTTGAAACACTGTGTTGAAAACTGCTATACAAAATAAGCTACTAATATAATTATGGTCTCATTTTTCTCTGCTGATTACTGTATTTGTTTCTGGTTGCTATTGCTGTGAATAAAGGCTATTATCAATTGTGTGTACTCAGATTTTTATCAAAATAAATTTACAGTGTATTTTCTTTCTAAGTCCAGGACTTCATCATTCTACCCCTGCCCTGATATGTTGTTGTTATATTATAATGTGGTTTATAAGCCAAAACCAGCAAAACACTAGTAATTTACACACTTACAGAATTACATAATAATAGCGGGTTGATTAAATTGTTAAGTGTTAAGAGATGTGTTTTTTTGTCTGACAGTTCCTCTGTTCTGATTCATGATAGTAGTTTTTCACGTATTTCAGTGGCGCTTCTCTATTTGGCAGCTTTTGTATTTCACCCAAATGCAAGAAGTAATCTGCAGTTTAATTTAGATGGAAGATAACATGTTTTGAATAAAGTGTTTTAATTTTGTCTCCAATGTCTGAGGTTTGGCCAGACTAAGTGTTTTTTTTTTAGTGTTTATAGTTTGGGAAAGTAAATTGTCATTTCAGGAAATGTGTGTAAATGGGCTGTGGAAAAAAAATAAAACTGTAAAAATGTCATATTGGCCAGTCTGTGTCACCAAACCCCATATAATGAATATGCTGCAGATGTTTGGATTGTGTATTATAGATTTGCTACTGTGCTGGCTATGCATGACATGATAAAATACATTTATTATTCATTTCATGTCATGAAAATGATCAAAATCGATTACATTTATGTGACAGTTGATATTTGTATCAGGCTTCAAAAGGCTGTATCAGTCTCTCTCAGTCTCCCTCTTGCTAATGGACACTTTTGCAGAGACAAGAAGAGGAAGACTGAAGGGAGGAGGAATGAAAGAGAGCATAAGCAGAGAGATCTCTCAGACTGGGAGGTGGCTGTGTCATCTTTGTTACAATAAGTACTTTATAAGAGGCCTCCAGACTGTGCTGACTATTCAGCGGCTGGGTCCGTCCAAATAGCTTAACCCTTTCGTCGTAAAAAAGACGAGAGAACCACCAAATCCGGCGGTCCCAGGAGCCCCTTGCCCTCTGAGCCTATCCTCAGAGAGTCACGTCACTGAATGTAACAGAGAGACTAAATGCCCTCGAGCACAAAAGGCACTTTAGCAGCAAATGCATGTCAAGATGTGAATGTGCCCATTGTGTCTGACCCACCAGAGGCTTGTAGCAGCCACCAGGGAACGCTGCCAAGCTACAAGCCCCATTTACCGCCTGTCATGGAAAGGAGCATCCATGTAATTGCATGCAAAATATTTTTTGTGAAATCATTCTGCGAACCCTGATTGAGTAATCATCAGTCCTCAAACAGGGAGAGGAGGGTGAGAGAGGCCACATTAAGGGGTAGAACAGATTGTTGTCATGCATGTTCGATTGACAAATAAATGAGTTGGATGATTTATAGAGAATCTTGCATTACTTAGCTTTATTATCATACTTTCCTGCCTTGAGGGTAGATACGGGGAGTGAGCTCCTGCATTTGATATGTGCAACCACTTATTATAGAGTATACTGCATTGTGCTTGGGTTACCAGGCTGGACCAGGGAGTATGGCTTTGTGGTTTGTGGTTGTGTGTGAGTGTGTGTGCAAGAATTTAGATGCACAAGTGGTGTGGACGTAATAGAATTTTTTAACGGAGTGTGTATGTTTAACTAGTGTGTGTGTGTGCATGAGTGGTCCAAAAGCTACTAGTCTAAAATTAAAATCTGGGTTTTTGAAATGTCTCTAATTAGAGAGGGGAGGACTGAAGCCTATTTTGAGAGCTGTGGCCATGCACGCCCTTCCCATATGTGTGTGCACAGGCAAACAGACTAACACACACACACACAC
>NW_023339718.1:8508614-8518987 GCF_004916995.1 Morone saxatilis
CACACACACACACACACAATACCCACTCAAGAGAGGAAGGTCCCCCACTTGCAGTTAGTCTTATTAGACAATTCATTGAGTTTTGCTAACAGGAACTGTCCCTGAAGTGTGTTTCTTCTGCTGTCTACACACAATTTACTAAAGCTGGACAACCAGTGAACTTTAAAGACGTAAACAAGTAGCTGCTATGAATATTAACAGTCAGAGAACACAAGTTGAAATACCGCCGCCTTACTGTAAAGCTGCAATAAATTATTGCAATATTTAGAGTCAAAGACAAGTCAAGACAAACCAAATTGGAAAGTTTATGGCTGCAGAGCAGGAACACAATAGTCAGTTTAATCACTGTCTAAAGTGTTTTTACACTTTTAATGAGGCAATTTAGTGAATTTAGCCTTTTCAGACAGTTGAGTGGAATGTGGTGTATGCCTGGCTAACATTGTCTCATTGTTCTGTCTCATAACCAGCCTCTGTTTTCTGCTCCTGAGCAAAGACTGCTGGGAAATCAGGCTGCTTTTACAAAAGGTCGGCTAAAATCTTTCTGCCCCAGATACTCTCACGGTGTCTTTACAGGCATCTGTGAGAAGGTTGTGTTTTTGTTTTGTAGTTTGTTGTGTGACTGCCGAGAATCACAATCACAGTTCACATCTCGTCAATCCTAATTACTGCACGTCAACCAGTGTGACACCAGAATTCATTAAATAATCATAAAACATGTATTACAAAAAATATGGTAGACCAACATGCTTTCCAGAGAATGATTTGATTTCAGCTGAAGGAATAAACATTATGCTGTATCTTTAAACAGTGGTCAACTCCATCAATAATGATTTTAATAAAAGCTTATTGCTTTATTTCACAACTGCTCTGTCCCTTTGATGGGGGCTGTAAACCAACTCATATTAACAAAAGGAGCAATGGATAGAAGAATTCAAGTGACAGATTTTTAATATCTTGTGGTTCTATGTTACCGTAATACCATATTCAATATTACAATAGTGGTTAAAGTGATGATAGAAGTATTGTTAAGATGAGTTGTTGTTGGTTGGTTTACATGGAATCAGATCATTAAGAAATTGTAGCCACAATCTATATGGATGAACTAAACACTGAAACTGGACATATTTGACTTACAGAAGTCTGAGATTCATTTATTTGCCCCGCTTGGAAATCTGACAGCCAATGTATAACTGGTATCACAAAATCTGTGTGTGATTGACTTGAATCTTTGTAAAATAATACAGCTATAACATTTTTTAAAAATAAGTTCATTTCTTTCTATTGATGGTCTAAAGACAGTTGTTTATGTCATTATCCCTTCTAGACCTGACTATTGCAATTCACTATACTCCTACATAGCACCCCATGTTGGTAAATTCCCTGTCTTGCCGAGAGTTATATGAGAAGAATCGATACCACTCTCATTTCTACTTGTGTCTTTACGCTGAGCTAACTGTAAAGCCAGGAAACAGTTAGCAGATGTAAGAGTGGTATTGATCTCAGAATCCAACTCCTAGCAACAGAAACAAATAAAGCTTTTTTCCAAAAATATCTAACTTTAGGCTATACTACAATCCAGCCTTGGAATAGAGCTCTTCTCAAACATATGCTGTGTGGTTCACATAATATGTTAAAACATACAACATCTAGACAGACTAAGTTGCTGTTAGCTCAGACATCTGTGTAATTACAACGTAACATACGTAACAGCAACATAACTACCCAGACATTGGAGTTGGAGTTGGAGTTTTTTGTACACTGACAAATAAATTCTAGTTCAACTTGTTTAACCTTAAAATCTTTGCAGTGGATGCCAGTTCATTGGAAAATATGGATACTAAACTCCAGGAAGACTGTTTAAAGAAATGGTAAATGAGACATTGTATTGAGCTATTGGGACAAAGACTAACTTGGACATCATGAATCCAGCTCTCAAAAATTGCACCATGATCCAGATTGATTTCAAAAGGTGACCATGCATTCGTCCTCAAAAGCTATGAACGTGAGCTTAGATCACTCAGTTTAGCAACCATGTTCAAATCTTTTTGAAAACCTATTTTCATAAATGTTAATTAATATAATGTAATTGTAGGTGAATAACCAGTTTAACTCAAGAGTATTCAGATTATATTATGGAAGTTCTTGACTGTACTATTGTCATGGATTACTTCTCAAGAGAAAGCATATCAGAAACACTAACACACACACGCACACTGAAGCCACAGGCATTCCCACCCATTATCTCCATCTGTATCCATGTGTGTTGTCGACCCAGAGCAGGAACTTTGGGGGCCGCTGTGGTCAGACACAGGGAGAGGGAAGTTAGCGCTGGCAAAGAAAAGTCAAAGTCAGGCATTTTTGGAGTAAGATAAGAAGAGAGCGGCGTGAAAGGAAAAACTAAAATAACAAAAAGCCACTTGGGGTTATGAGATTACTATGACAACACATTGCTCTGTTTTTGCCAGGTTTTGTAATATCGCAGCCTTATAATCAACAAACACAACGAGGTGATAACTGAAATACACATTCATCATCCAAACAGGCGGTCAGCTACAGTACAGCACAGTAGGTGTGTGGAGATGTCCCATTCTGGTTGTGTTACCTTGACCTGGGGCACAATAAAACCCGGGGGTTTGTGTGGCATTGGCAGGTGCTGCAGCTGAACATAAAGCTCTGAGTATCCAGTGTCAAGCCTTTGTTTGCTTTTTTGATTTATTGCTGACCACTGCCCCACCTAACATGTGTGGAGGAGAGCCCGCTCCCCCTCCTCTCAACACCTTTCCCCACATAAATAAACCCTATCGCGGCAGGAATGCATGGGGTCCAGCACTCTCCCTGCTATTGGAATTCTCCCTGCTGATAAGATGACTGTTTAGGATGCTTCATCGGCATACTCCCGTCTCAACACATACTGACTCACAGACCCAACATAATCCACCAACACATCTGCTGGCCGTCCACACATGTGCCACAAGTAAGAGGCCGACGATGTGACTCAGAAGATAAAATGGTGATTAAAGGGACGCGGATTCATTCATACTGTAGCCAATCGATGATACTGTTGAGGTGAGGTGACTTTGAGTGAACAGAGACACAGAGGACTCATCAAATGCAGTAAACGATATCAGACTGCGGGATGGTCGGTGGAATGAAAACCAAAATTAAATACAGAGAAACCAGACAAATGTGGGGTTAAGTGTAAAAAACAAGTCTGTCCTCTCCATCAAAAGCTCCTATAGGAAGTCTTAAATTAGTAACCTCCAAACCTTTCCAGTAGCAAATTGGTTAAACTTTGGTGTCCTATACTCAACATTATTCCAGCTAAAACCAAGACAAGATCAAACATAGCTACATTGAGTTAGACAGGCTTCGATGCATTCTCAGGAATCATTTTGTTGTTTGAGATTCACAAATATTCTAACTTCTGTCTGGCAAATCTGAAGCTGCAGCCAGGAGCTGGTTAGCTCAGCTTAGCACAAAGAGTGGAAAAAGGGGGGAGCTGCTGGCCTGTCTTGGTCCAGAAGTAACATCTGCTTACCGACACCTCTAAAGCTCATTAATTATGTTAAACTTAATCCGTACAAACACAGAATTGGAAAACCATCAGGAGCTGTAAGTAGCTGAAGCAGCAGTAGCAAAGAGGCTTATTTCCCAAAATGCCAGACTATTGTTTTAATTAAGTTACCCAAACCAGGCACCCTGCGGAAAAGAAAGTAATCAACAGTAAATGATTCTGTGCAACCGTTGAGTTATTGAAATGTGGTCTAACCATCGCTTCAACTGTTTCAATCCGCAGAGAGCAATGCAACAGGGTTTTTTAACTGCCTCTCATATGACATCAATGCCTAGCTCCCCAAGAAGACACTGAAAGGCAATTGAAAGCTCCTAAAAGCCAGTAAGGAGCCGTTTAAGCTTAGATAATTTGGTTTCACAAACATAATATCTTTCTTTTTCATAATAAAAATTAATAATCTTTAAACGCTATTCAATATGAAGCTACAGTTAGCAGCCAATTAGCTTGAGCTTAGCACAAAGACTCAAAACACTTACACTCTGGCTTTTGTATATTACACACACAAGATAGAATTTGTTAACTACTGGGGTTTAAAGGTGCTTGTAAGCAGATTTTGTTAATTTTGGACAGAGGCTAGCGGTTTCCCCCGGTTCCAGTCTTTATGCTAAGGTAAGCTAACTGGCTGCTAGCTGCAGCTTTATATCTGGCGTACATATGACAGTGCTATCAATCTTCTCATCGTACTCTAGGTAAGAAAGCAAACAGATGTATTAATAATTGCTTCAAAGGGCAAGCTAAAACTAGGATCAGCTGATTGTTCAGCAACAACCTCCCCAGTATAAACTGGAACCTTAACAACTGTTAATTTACAACGGTGACCCTTACTGATAAAAATATAACTGCCCCGCTTGGAATATTCTTACCTTAAACTCTTGACTACCAGCCAGCAACACTGACATACTAGGCTTAAGTGCAGCCACGCAGGGAGCAACTGCGTTGCAGCTGTCTTGGGTGAGGGGGCATTGGGCCAAGGGCGGGCATGCTGACCCCCCACCCTGAGCATCTGTGCCCACTCATTCAGGCTGGCACCCACTGAGCCAAAGCCATCAGTCACTGACAACGACGACAACAAAATATGCCAAGGGAGGAGTATGGTTTTGACTTGGGTAAAAGCCACAAACTATGAGACACCAGCACAGTCACACATAGACTGCCACTGTACATTCTCTTCATTTGTCTGTTATCCATTAAAACATTAAAACAAACACAGCTGCCACCACACAGCGCTGAGAAAGGAATTATTGCTCTGTGTGTTTTGGGGGCTATAGGTCGAATGTGTATGATATATATCCATCCACAGGCACAGATTTTTTTTTCATCACCAAAATAACAGAAGTTCCTCTTTCGCACAGAAAGACTGATAATAATGGAGACATGGAGCAATGCTTTGTGATGTGAAGCTATGCTGTTGCACTGAGGAGCCCTGCCTCCTCCTCATCCTCCTCCTCCTTCTCCTCCTCCTCCCTCTCACCCCAGTGTGGATGATCTGTTAGTCAGGGGCTGGGGAGTTTTCAGTCTCCAGGGGCACATCCTTCTGAACCGCCTGCCAAGCTTCTCCTCTCCCTCCTCCATCCTCTGTCTTGCTCTGCTCTCTTTCTTTGTTCCCCTCTTGCTTCCCTCTTCCCACTTCTTCAACTCCTCATGTTCAACTCTCTCCCTCACTTCAGCCTCTTTTCAACTTCCGTCATTTGCTCTCCCCCCTCAACGACGCCACTTTTCGCTTTCACACTCTTATCTATCCCCCCCTTTCTACCCTTCCGCTCCTCTTCCTCTCCCAGTGATCCAGCTCCTTTGCAGCCGTGCATAATTAGGCCTAAACACAAGCCTGCGCAGGCTCACATCTGGAAGGAGTTTGGACATGGCAGTTTCCTACCAAGACGACTAAATATTTAGGTTGAGAGTTACTGCGTGTGGATGAACTCATGATAGAGGGGGTGGGAAGGGAAGAGAAATTGGAGGCTGGAGATAAAGAAAAAGAGGGAAAGTGGGACAAAAGACTGGAGCTCATGGCTGAGAATAGCATGATGCATCATGAAACTAGAGATAAGTGTGAGTTTATAGAAATGGTGCAGTATATAATCTGACACAGTAATGTAATCAAAGTAGATTGTAGGCACTGATGAGTCAAAGGAGGAGGCGATAATATCGGGGCGACTGGTTGCTCCTCCGTGGCTGGCAGGAACAACAAACAGCCAACTAATAGTTTTAATAAACAAATCCCCGTTGGGATTTCCCATGAGGCTGAGGGGCCTCAGCTGGAATGTTCACAGGGGCCAGCTGTTGTGCATTACACGTAGCAGCCGGCCCCGGAAGCCCTGGGCCTGGTGTCCTCCAGCCTTTGCCTGCTCAGCATGGAGGAGAGCATTCCTCCAGGCTGCCCCAGGAGAGAGGGCTGGCTGTCAGGCCGTCCGATGTGAGGAGGGACTGAGGTGGCGTAGGGCACGGGGAAAGCTTCCCCACTGCACCTGGGATACTGTCCGCAGTCTCTGAGCGGACTGAGGAATGTCAGGAATAACACGAATATCAACACAACTTCTCACATTCCACATCTGGAGCTAATGTCATCAGCAACGATGGGAGCATGGGCGCTTGAGGAACTCACCAAATCTTCAGGAAAATTGATTTTCAAGGCACCAGAGTTCCAGGGAAAGGTAAAAGGTAAAATGGCAGATTATGAAAGGAATTGTTTGCTCCTTGTACACAGCCACAGAAAAGTGTCACAGAATGCTAGACATCTGTACAAAAACAACTCAACCAAAATTAGTAGACGGAGGGATGGAAGATTATCTTCAATCACCTCAACCACTGCCACCCAAGCCTCTTTTTTTCCTCTGGTTTCCAGCAATGTGTTCCCCAGATGTTTATGCTGCTTTTATTAAGCAAGAAACATAAGGCCCTATAAATGGACTGCTGGCTGGCTTTAGCCCTCCTGGGGCATAAATCCCCTTACTTTACCTCATATGCTCGCTGCAGTGGGGCAATTGAACAAGTTTTTTTACTGTGCCCATGTGCTGCTAGCGTTTCTCCCACTGGGTCAGAGTACACAGGCAGTAACTTACTGTGGGAACAAGCTATTTCTTCAGAAAGCCTGAGCAGCTGCTTTACAAGCAAGAAACACCACCCAAAAAATGTGTCACTGACAGATCGGTAGTCCATCCATCATGAAAGATAGTGTGTTTTGGCCCATGATATGGCCCTTTCAAGTTTTGTCCAAATAGACCACACGAATAACTGCTTCATAATTAAAAAATATCAAACTAAGCCCAGAATCATTGCTGTCCAGTTCTCACCAAATAACGTTTGGTGTTTTCTAATAGGAAATACTCAAAACATGTTTCTGTTTATTCTAGTTTTGCAAGGCCAAGTCAGCTGGAACATGTGCACAGTGGAAGGAGAAAGAGAAAGCTGAACTCAGAGCTGTCTGGCTGGGTCAGAGTCAAATTTAAAGTGACAGAGTTGTGTCAAAGAGGCAGGGCCAGATGATGGCTACAGTCAGCCTGCCCTCTCACTGATCTTCCTAATGCTTTACAGAAAGGCGACGCTCAGCCCTCCACTACAGAGTTAAACTAGATCAAGATGTAAACTTCTGACCTAGCCAGGCTTATTACTGCAGCAAGTCCTCAATACAGTTAAACATAAGGTCATGGGTTCGGAGTCATGGGTGTGTGGGCCTGAGCGTATCACTGTACCCTCACCTTTTTTTCACATGCATGTATTTAATGTAAAATACACCAACAAAACTAAACATTCACCCAGTTAAATCCAATGGAAACACTGTGGATCCTCAGCCAGTTAGAGTTCACATTTATGGCAAAAACTATGGCAGCTTAGAGAGCATGATTGTTTTTTCTAACAACAACCTTTAAAGGATATAATAGGAACACTGCTTCATACAAGAGGACATAAATGACACCATAATGTAAGATCAGCATGTGAGCTCAGGGCCACAGCCTGCACAACAGGCCACAGCAGGGTGATCATAATGGAGATATATATCATTAGTTCAGAGGTAACAATAAACTTGTCAGACTGTTCCAACTCACAGAATGGCGGTCCTGTTGGGCAGCAGGCTGGCATCCGGAGGTTCAGTCAGCTCCTCTTTGCTGCAGCTGACCTTTCTCCCCACAGCCTGGACGCCGGGCGCTTTGGGCCGCTCGTCCGTGCAGCTGCAGCCGCTGGTGGAGGCCAGCAACCCGGGACAAGCCTGGGAGAGCCTCGGCTCGGAGGCGCACAGCAGGAGCAGCATCAGTACCAGACGCCCCGGCAGCAGAGGGATGCCAACGCCGGGCGCAAACATTGTCCTTCGGCTGGATCTCACCTCAGCTGCACCCCCGCCTCCAGTCATCCCATATCTCCACCATGAAGCTTTCAGGGGGCCGTAAGGAGGGCAAGCGAAAAGAAAAATGATCTCTCAGGTCTTGAATGAATGGTCAACTTGGAGGTCCTCGGCTCAACAATGAACACTCATCATCCAGTCATTTCAGAAATATTCAGCACCCTTGATTTGCCAAGAGTGTCCCGTTATGTCATGGCAGCGCGGGCGCACAACTCCCTTTGGTCCAGAAGGTTAATAAATTGAAGGGATGTGTGAGTCCATCCAAACGTCCTCAACGCCTACAAACAGGCGCAGTATTCTGTCCTAAAACGCTGGTGGTCGTAATAATTGCTCTAAGAGATTTACATCACTTGTAGGACACTTGGGAGTGTCCACATTAACGTCTAAATCTCCCACACTAAAAGTTAATCCAGGGGTTGATGAGATTCACGACTGAGCAGTCACAGTCAGATCCACGCTGTCAAATGTATGAAGAAGTAAAGAAAGTATATTCTCAAAACTTTTGTCAGTTGTTTCGCTGCTCTTAAAAAGTTGTCCTTACTGTTTTCACCGATCCCGGAGATCTCCGCAGACTCTCAACTTTAGACGCATTTAAACAGGAGAAAAAAAAATATTATTTCGGACAAGAAGTGAGCTGGTCTGGATCGACTCCTGTGCAGCCTAATTCCCAGAATCTAGCGGTTTTGCCTGCTTGCCTCTGTCACACTCAAACTCACTTAGTTACTACCCCAAGTGCGCCCATTCCGTCTGCGTCTGCGCTCTGGTCCCCGCGGTCCTAGCGCATCCAGCCGGAGAGCGGCAGAGAGGAGGTTTCACACGTGACCAGGAGTAAACCCACCTGAGCTCACTTCACACACCTTCATCATACTTCATCACACAGTCCAGTGGGATAGTTTATGTATTGTTGTTGGCCTAAATGACATTAGTACAACAAATACAACATGTTTGTTGCACACACAAATCTCCAGGTTTAAATTTATTACATTAACTCTTTAGGGTTTAATTTTCATTTGCATTTCATGATGAGAAATAATGACTTGATTTACTCATCATCATCATCATCATCATCCTGTATCCAAGAGAAATTCTTACAGTAAAGCCTAAAAATACATTGCAGGTGATAATTACCTGTCATAAAGGGAAATATTATGGTGCAAATAAGAAAATAATAGAGGACGATAAAGAAAATGAAATACGTTTTTGGAATATTAATGAGTTCAATGTCATATATCTGTTGTTTTGCTGCTTTTTGATTTGAATTGGTCGTTTCCAGCCTAGTTGTAGAAGACAGGAAGAACTTGATTTCATTGTGTGCCTGCATTGGGAGAGCAGACTGAAGTTATGAATGAATGCTGAAGGTCTCTTGTGTATTGTGTGTTTCAGCAGATCAAAGGCTGTTCATTCAATCAGCGGGAAGGAGAGGAAGTAAAGACTTTTATAGATACACTTCAGTACATTCTATAGTGTAAAGAGTTATGGAGGTCGAGAACAATGATGATGATTTGATTTTGAAAATAAAATGAGTCTTAGCTGTTATATTGTAGACGGTTACTTCATGGTATGAGGTAGTGCCATTTTTTTCTATCTCAGAAGCAATTGTTTTCCTGTCCACTTGAAGGCCATTGGCAACAGCAAGCTACCCATAAAACAGTAAGGGAGTGGCTGGTGCAGTGACAGTTACCTTGCCTCCAAATGCAAATTCATGTTTGCACGTATGTTAACAACTGTCTGAACATTAACAAGAACTAAGCCCAATTCAAAGTCAGCTGAAAGTGAGTGTTGTTCTGTGCATACCACATGTTGTTTTTGCTGTCAAAGTAGAACTAATATACGGGCTAACTTATCTACTGCATGTTGGACAAATCAAATGCTAAGATTTAGAGATACTCGGAGAGAAAAATATTCCAAAAACCTTTTTAAAATATGACATTTTTCCCCCTGCAGCACACAATCCAAAAAATACAAAGGATCATAAACTTCCTCAAAGTCTCCTTTTCACATTTTTGCCTGTGTGTATAGAAAGTTCCCAAAATACAGTCCTTGACTCCACGGATTTCTGTTTTAAAAATACTTTTTGATATACGAGAGGCCCAGGAGGATGGAGACTGTAGCGATTCAAATCTGGACAGCATTCCAAAATATGAGAAGGTGAACCAGGAGTGTTTGAGAATGGATCTTTTGCAATTGGGCTTGACATGTATTCACTGACATATCCAAACTGCAGGCACCTCAGTCATGTGAGTATGCCCGGCAGTATAATGGTGCACTGTGCTCTGACCAACACGGTGGACCCCGGGTTTGTTATTCCTGTATATAATACTGTACACCGGAGGAGGCTCAGAAAGCCAGCATGATTATTGAAAGAAAGCACAAGGAGTGGATGGGCGCCTGCTAAACTGAGGGCTGTTTATCCAAGCTGTTAAATAAGGCTTCAAGTACAACACCCCCGCCTCCCCCCCACAC
>NW_023339718.1:8519087-8530446 GCF_004916995.1 Morone saxatilis
ACCCACCCCATCTCCACAAGGCCCAAATCTCTCTCATCTGGAGAGCACAGTTTCCATTTAAAATGTCACGTCCCAAACTGCACATTACATCAAATTGTACTTAATGGCATCCAGACAAACTTTAATGTCGTTCCAACATTTTCTCTCTTTGCACCCCACAGCCCCCTCGCTCCTTATAGCCAAGCAAGCAATCTCTCCTTCTCCCTGTTGCACATCTGGACTCCATTCCAGGTGGGGTATTGAGAAAGGGGAGAATGTCGGGAAGGAAAGGTGGAACGCAGAGAAGCTTGGAGGCTCAAAAAGTAGTGCTGAGATAATGTCTTGAGGGAGATTTTGGTGGAAGTTATGCAAGCTTTTGGGATGTAGGACAGACAATACGTGAGATTGCTAATGATTCCCCTTGGGCATGTTCCTGTTGTCCTCCAAATCACACGTTAGGGCAGAAATATCTAAAAACAATGAGGTTTTCAGCACAATCAGAGATGTGAACCAGACCAAGTGACTGCTCAGATTGAGGCATTGCTCAGGCCAGTGTTTCTGCCAAAGGATAAACAAAAGAAAACTTCCAGCCGGGAAGCAAATATCAGGCCCTCTATAAGGCCCTCGACTGTTGCTGAGTTTTTCTTGAGGAGCCTATGACATCTAGTGGTGTGATCAGCAGCACACAGAAAGCAACTCTTTCTCAGCCGCTCTGTCAGTACACCAGTCAGTCCTGCAGTCATGAGCATTTCCTGGATGGATGGTTTTAATTAAGGATTTATGAGGACATTAAACCCACTGCTTCCACAGTTTTACGGGGTTATCAAGTCATAATGCGGTGCCATATTTTTCAGCAGTAAATACCTTTGTCAACCATTAAGAATTATTATTAGCAGTAGATGTAACAGCAGTAGTGGTGATAATCCTAATGGCAGTAGCATTTAATCCAGTATACATGTTGTTGTAGCACTGGTTTTACGATGCTATGTTTGTATATTCTTGTTTATATGTACAAAGCACATACGTTATATTTTGTAATCCATATTAAAGGGAGCACTGAATTTTGTACTAACTGGGTAAATCCACATGTAATAAAGTAATCCATACTTATATAAATGTAGTTGTTAGCTGTATGCTTATATGAAACAAAATTTGATTCGCCAAAGTTAAGATACACATTATGTGCAGTAGTAGTTCTACTCCTGAGTTATTTTTCCTCCCTCATTTTTCAGCCTGTCAAAAGTTCAGATGCACTTTTGAAGCTGTGGTGATGTCGCCCTCTTCTGGTTAGCAGAGGGAATAATATGAATATTGTTTAAAAGGATCTTTTACACAGGATAATTCTAGTTGGGCTATGAAAAGTAAGACAGGGTTAGTCCCTTCTGACAGAACACAACCCCAGGATGTTTTACATTAAACAAAAGGCAATCCGATTTAAAACTCACTCTGGCAATGTGCTGCATAACTCTACCCTTGTCAAACCTGTCCTCTTAGAACAGGGATGTGTCTGCTCCCCATTGATTAATGCTGTAAACTACAGCCAGTTGATCATATACTTTCAAGAGTGTCTGTACAACAGTCAAAACAAATTATTCTCATGTGACCGCTGAACCTGGAATTTGAACAGGAAGCAGACTGACAACAGCTCAATCGGAGAGATCTGAGTAGTTGGTCTGATGTGTATCTTCCAAGTCTCATGGGCCTTGTTACTGTATGTAATTGTGTGGTGAAACTGAGGTCATCAGTGTTCCTCTACTCCAGTATTACCAAAACAGACACCAGTAGGACAGTGGCAACAGTCCTTTCTTCATGTTTCTTATGTAACATGTCCCCTAACATTGCTATCAGGGATTCATTTTCATCCCAAATGGAGAATTAAAATATAAAGTCATGTTTTATATGCAGTTAAACACTGACATAGTACAGTGTTTACAGAGGGTTAAGTATTTTATAGTTTAATTTGATAAGTCATAGCCAGAAAAGCACAGGTGTAACTAATAACATTAACAATTGCAGGGCCCTCTTGTTGTGCATGCTGGCTTACTGAGACATCAATGGAATGGAGTCATCATTATCGTAATTAGGTACATCTGTGTTTTACTGCAGAGATGCAACCAAATGTTAGCTGCGAAAAAAGTCTATTGAATTTAAAAGACAAAATCATGTAATCTATTACATAAAGTATCATTACCAACTAGAAATTGTTTTGTTCATCTATATATTACCTATTTATTACGAGTTAAAATGTATTATGAGTCAAATATCGGCCTTACCTGTTTGGCAAAGAGTCTAAAAACAACTTCCGTTGACCCCTGCAAGGTGATAATAATGTGAAGTATGTAATGTGAAGTCGGTAAAAATACTTTAAAAAGAGCCAGACATACCGACAAAGTAAAGAAACTGTGATAAGGTAGGAAACCATTTCAAATCCAACAACTTATAGCAACACAGTCATCATCACTGAAGAAGCTTCGGGTTGTGCGATTTTATTTAGTGCCACATGAAATGCAAACATTATAGTGTGTCTCTGAGTATTGCTGTAACTGGAAGTGTAGTATCGTCATCAATTCTTTTCACACTAAATGTCCTGTGCACACATTATGCATTTTAAATGGTCTATATTATAGAATACAGTTCAATCACAATAACATCAAAAATATTTGTATATTGAATGAATTTATAGTCCCTCATAAGCAACAAAACAGCAAAACAATTCAGCATATATGTATTTTTTTCATTATTTCTACTCATAGATTCTGCTTACAAAAGAAATATAGAAAAACTCAAAGGCTTTAGGCCCGACTCTAGCGCAAAATTCACACACACTCCATCGCGTCTGCAACAACTTTACCCCCCTTCCCTTCTCTCTCTCTCTCTCTCTCATGCACACACACACATAGTCACGCACACAGATGTAGGGGAAGGCACGCAGAAGCCACCACACTTCTGCATGTGAAAGCATGCACTCATACACACCCACACCCACAGCACTGTCTGTGTACAGTACATCTTTAAAATGGCAATGGCATGCAGTGTAGGTGATATTTTGGTCCCTTTGTGTCAGCAGGAGATTCAAATGATTATCCAGATCCTCAGAGAGTCAGAGAGCCAGTCCTGTTGAGTTTGTCTAAAGCGTTGGTGTTATGTAAATCTGGCCTTAGTACAATGTGATGTGGGCTTGAGTCCACGGCAGCTGTGCATAATTAGAGCCAAGAATAATCTAAAGAGACTGTGGAGGCTGGGCCATATGGAAAACAAAGCCCCAATTCTCTTACATTATAAGAAAAGGCAAGAAAGTGAATCATAATATTGCAAAGTATGGTTAAATTTGATCAGAAAAGAACATCCTGTGCCATATAGCTGACTAGTGTCCACCTCCACGCCCCATCCCAAGGTCTATAACTGAGTCAGATGAGGTGGCGCTTCAGGCAGACAAGCAGCACTCTACGTCCAGAGCGGGGCAGGTGTGAGGCGGCAGACTCATTGGCGAGGGGACACGGTGGCTCGAGGGGAACTACCTAGGCCTTGGTGCCTCTCTTTGGCGTGCTTCTCACAGTACATCATATCTCCAGCCCAAAAGTGACCTCTCATTCTGAGGTTAAGGCCGCAATCTGTGCAAGTGTAGCACTCTGCGTGGCGGAAGTGGTCGTCTGTGATGCGCACAGCCAGCGTGCTGTGGAAAGATGAATGCAGTCAGACACCAGGCAAAAGGGTGAAATGTATTTCCAATGCAAATCAGCTCGAGAGCTACAAAAGGTCAGCACAGATAAACATCAGTTTCATTTGTATCTGTAGAAAAACACGTTGACACCACAGCAAATTATTGTATGTTCACGTCATACTGATTAAAACTGAGACTTTTAATCTTGTTTAAATAGAAACGAATGCCTCACCTGTTACCTATATCACTTACATCATTGGTTCTCAAACGTTTTATGTCATGTCCCCCTTCAGAAGTCGACAAAAGGTCATGCCCCACATGTTTTAGCATTCATTAATAATAATGAAAAAGAAACTAATAAAAAAGTACAAGTTCAATTTTAGCGATATAAAGCTGTGGTAAATCATCATTTAACTGTTCCACTCCACATTTTCCCCCATCTCATGTATACCCACTTGCAGTGGCTCTATGCCCCACCGTTTGAGAACCACTGACTTAAAGTAAAACTTCCCCACTGGCAGATTTGTTTTTAATTGAGTTGTGTAAAATAAAGCTCAGTTTTAAACTCAATTATTAACAATTAAATATAAATTAAAGAGATTTGTTCAGTGCATTCATTAATTAGATGCAACAGTCAACCTAATAACCGGTTGTTACCTTGGAGAGTAAACATACTGCCGCACGCACACTTAATATCACACTCTACATGTGGAACATCTTTTACTGCAGGGCAAATTATCATTGTAATTATTCACACCTCAAAGTTATTCCACTGAACGTGTAAGTGCAGGTGACAGAAGACTTACAGAATGCTAGTTCCACACTTCTCACAGGTGTGGGTTTTTTTGACTCCTCCTACTGATGTTGTTGGTTTGGGGACGTTGGATGAAAGATTCCCTGGGAACCGCAGGGCAGCCTCTAAAGTCAAACACACACATGAACACACACATGAACACACACATGAACACACACATGAACACACACATGAACACACACATGAACACAGGGATGTTCTGACAGGCTTGAGTCTCTCTGTTCATCATGTCAACACTGTTCGTGTTCACAGCCCTCTGTCAGTGGAGCTTGTTTGTGTTTCCCACTCGACATCACTAGCTCATCACCCATGGGACACGCTTCATGAAACGGGGTTTCCACACATTGGTCATTATCACGTCATAAAAGAATGTTATTGCTATCTGGATTTATTTGCCCTGACATTTATCAAAGCAAAGGGGGGAAAGGAGGACAGATGCATTCCATGATATGACGTTCGCAATATAAACGGCACACAGGAGAGCTTTTCTCTATATCCTGCACAGGTGATGGCCATATGGAAGTCCAAGTTACAGTTCAGTAACACATACTCGCTCGCTTGTTCTGTTCTGCACGATGCACTACTACAGAGAGGAATGTAAAATGCTACCAGGAAACAACTATAGGAGATTACATAAATTATATTGGATTTGATTCCCTGAGAATAGCCCCTGCTAACAGTTTATGGTGATAAACCATCAGTACAAATCAAAAAATGGATGCAATCCATTTACTTTTGCTCCTCCATGCTAACACATTCATGTCCCATTCATTTTCTATACTTCCTCATCTTTCTCAGGGTTGTGTGTCAGAGACAGACTGACCATCATTTAACTTTATTATAGATTTTACATAAAAATGACTGATGATTAAATGATCATAATTCACAGTACAATATGTATGTGAATATTTGTGCAACTATGAATACTATTGAGCTTGCATGCTAAATAAGCAGTGATTATTTCTCATTGCAACTGTGCACATTTGTTTGTAATGCAGAGTGCTTCTAACCTTTCTCATCAGCCTCCAGGACCTCTTGCAGCATTTTAAAGGTGTTGGACTGACGAGGTGCAGTGCGTGACTCCTTATTCTCCTGGATCATCTTGTACACCTCTGAGTCCCTGTCGAACTTCTGCATGGCGAAGTCAGAGCTTGAACTGCTGTAGAAAGAAGAAATACGGTCACAGGTTATCACATTCACTAAAATCATACATTGAGCTCTTGGTGAAGTGTTCATTAGAAAATGTAAATTCATGGAAGATTTGACTTGACAACTATGATGTCTACGTTGCACACCACAGGCAAGAGGCCAAACAGTGCTCAATCACATATGGTCAACAGGATCCCGTCATATCCCCTTACCAGAAGCACTGTTTCTATGACAGAAAACTGCTTCAAGACAAACCAAAGAGGACATAAGGCTGTTAGCAAAAGCTGTATACAGCATGCAAATAAAAAAAAAAAAAAACAGCAACCATGCTTGTGAAGATGAAGTACAGAGTCCTAGGCCTGACACAAGGCATAATCGACATGAGCTTTGTACCTTGTACTAATAGTCTACCAAACCACCAAAAAAACAACAAGAAAAAAACACTTCTAACTTTGCATCTTGTGGGTGTTTCCTTACGGTCAGTGCACAGGAGGGTGCAGGAGGCGAGAGGAAGCTTTCACCTTCAGGTAGTATACACTGTCAAGTCATTAAGAAATTAGAAGAAAGAACAGTGGCTCACTTTACAAGCAAATTCTGAACCCCTGGTGTGGTGGAAAAGCAGTTACTTTTTACAACTTCTTCCATACTTAATGTGTGTTTGAATACCAATCCTTCTCTACCCCAGTTTAAGAAGCACATGTATTAAATTCTGGACTGACAGATGTATTGGTGAGTAAAAAAGAAAACACAAAGACACAAAGTCTGTTCTCGTGTCAGTGTATTTGTCTGCAGGGAGCTGGTGAGTGTTTGCTGTCAGCAGGAACTGGTTGCCCGGGTATACTAGTTGGGCTAGGTGTGGTTTGATGCTTTCCACCTGCAGCCAACTTGTCAACCATTGTTAGACAACTTAACCTGACTGACTGCCACACCTGTTGTCAAATGCAACAAATCTACCCAAATATTTACTCAGAAACCCGTGCTGTGGACAATCTGCTCAGAGACGATGACCTAAACCTTGACCATTTATCGTATAATACATGTAAACCTTTATAGCATCACTGCACCATGCAGCCTTGTATTTAGCTATGTTGTTGTACAAGCACACGATTGGACAGTGAACATTTTGCATCAAACTAGTTGTGTTTGCCGTGTACTCCTGCACACTGGCTCTGAACTAAAACAAGTTTGGGGTGTAGCGTAGGAATTTTTTGTCCAATTCCAAAATTTACTGGAATTGGACAAAATGACATAAATTTGATAAAGATAACCACATAATTGGTTTCCAACTATTTGTAGTCAAATGGCACAGACATCAGCAAATTCTTTGTATCTTCCCTGGTGATGCTCTGCCAGGTCTGTACTGCAGCAACCTTCACTTCTTGCTCGTTTCGGTCTTTTGCCTTCAGTCTGTGAAACACATGCTCAGTTGGATTGAGGTCAGGTGACGGACTTGGCCAGTCAAGAACATTAAGCTGTTTGGTCAGAAAAAAAAAATATCTGGTTTTCCTGCTGTATTGTCCTGAAATTGGCAGACTATGCATGATACGTGCTTTCGAGAGCTGCCTTTGAGTCTCAAAGACCCTTAAAGCTTAAAGTCAGCCCTGTACAATCGCAGTCATTTTATTTTAATTCTAATGTGCAAAAGTACAAAGACAAAACCTTCAAGACTGTGTTACTGGCCAAATAATTACAGACCACTCTTATAGTATAATGTCTCATTGTGTTGCATATGTTTCTTAAGGGTTTTATAAGCTACATGACTGTGTATGTGGTTTTTATACGTGTATTGTCCCTGCCTGGATTTCAGCTTTAGGTTTAGACTTCCTGCTCAAAGAACGTGGCTGAAACAGGAGATGGCAAACAGACAAGACAACAAATATGCGACCAAAGCAAATGCTCAGACCCTTTCCTCTGCATCACCGAACATGGTTCAAATTGAAAACAGACCTCTAAAGAACACCCTCCAAGTTCTCCACATGCTCAACTCCACCCTCAGTCCATTTCCCCTTTATGCTTCTCTCACCATCCCTTCTGAAATTGCAATCTCAAAACAAATGGAAAGTCCAGGTCAAATGGGAGGAAAACAAATAACAGAAGTGAGAGGGAACGGCATGCATCTGAATAAGCATTTGAGTGCACAAATTTGCAGTGGAAGCAGTTTTACAAAAGTATGAGACAGCTTCAGAGCAGTTTGTCTTGGGGACTTTGCTTTTAAAATGTTGTCACATCAAAATGTATGCATCTAAGATGAATGTGTGGCTGGTTTCCATACCCAGACTTGGCACACAAGAACAATGATAATGATCTAGTCATAGCACATGCATGTAGCCAAAACATAGAGATCACAAGGCTAAAATCCCAGCCACATTACTCAGACTTACTCAAGCTCATTTACAAAACCAAAGTCAGTGTGACAAAAGAAATCCAAATGACAAAACTCAAAATGACCAGACTCACCTCAGAAAGAAAGAAAGATGGAACAAAGGAAGGGAGCTCAACTATTCTTTCCAGTAACTGTCCCTGTATTTCTAACACTGCTGTAGCAACTCAGGAAACACGAGAAAGAAAAAAACAATATTAGCACACGCATGCAGATGCCGAACACACACCTCTATCTAAACCAGACGAGACAGAAAAACAAGAGTCTGACTGAAAGGTGTGCCTCTGGCCTAAAACTCATTGGCCATGCAACATGAAGGGGTGGGTAAATGGGTGTCACTGAGTCTGTGATTGGCTGGGCAGGAGCAGGGAGAGGCTTGGTGTGCAGGCTGGGGGCTCCAGACTGGGGGCCAATCAGGGGGAGAAATGAAATCAGACTTTTTGGGGAATATGTGGTGTTTGCATATGACTGCAGTTGCTGACATGTCATATCACTAGCCGTGGTTACCCGGGGGGTGGGGGACTGGGGCCAAAGTCAACCATCCTGCACTGTGAAAACACAAGCACCAGGCTTTCCAGCTGAGAGTGGACAGAAAGGATTATGTAAGAGACTAAGAGAAGATTTTCATTTCTGCTGGGACAAAAACAACTGGTGAGTCTAAGTGAATCCAAAACATGTTCAGAGGGCAGCACCTGCACGCTATCAAATGAGTCAAATTACAGCTACATCACCTCACCAGAGGCAGCAGAGCAGGAAGAAGGAAACTGTAGTGCAGGTGGTGGACACAATATAGTGTTTCCCAAAGGCTGAAAATTAATTTGTAGCTGTCGAGTCAGAGTGCAGCTGCAACAGCTTTAAGCACCAAGAGTCAGCTGCTTTCACAAGCTGACTAACACTCAATGAATGCATTGGTGTGACTGAAAAGGCAGTTGAAAGTGCAAATGGAAATGGACTGAAAAGACAAACAGAGGAAGCTATAATTATAAATATACAAAGGAATGTTCCTAGCAGAAACTGGCTACCCAGATAAATTCCAAAAATGAATAATACTGTTGGTAGTATTATAATAATAATGGTAGTACTGTTACTGTTAAGTATAACAACCTCATTTAATCCAACACAACCTCCCGGCAATAAAATACTCCATTTTTCAAGCTTATGGTGATTTTATGAATAACTATAACTATAACTATAACTATAGCTTTTTTCCACTATGCATGAAGCAATTTTATAAGCATTTCGGGACCAGGTTTAATTTCTTAGCCCTGAATCTGTGTGTAACCCCTACTGCCCTATAGATGGCGCTGAATGACTGTACATTATACTCTTGTTAGATACTACAGACATAGCTAGTGCTATCACAACTATAAAGTCAATTTTATATTTATTTTGATATATATTTTTATTCAATATAATGAGAGTAAAAGCTTGCCATTTTATACTCAAGCAGTCATAAAACTAAAATGGAGTTTATTGGTAGTTCTGCATGTTGTGCATTTTGTGGACAGTAAAATAAATAAAGTACAGCGTGTACTGTGTTGTTTTTCAATTTTTCCAAGCACAAGCAATAACTTGGATTGGAATAACTACTACTACAAATCTGTCATTTCAACCTTGTGTTTTATAGCAAAAAAATGGTGCAAGATTAGAGGTGCATATCCATTGAAGCTGGTGTAATATATATATATATATATATATAACTTTTGCAGTGAATTATGGTGTTTTGACACATTTTATTGGTGTTTGCTTTACCTGCGACGAGGGGACATGGGTACGTCCCGATCAATTGGGCTATGAGGTGAGTAGCGTCCTGGTGGTGTTGGGGTTCTGCTGGATACAGAGTTACTTCTGTAGTCTGAAGGGGAGAACTCCTGTGTAGGAAGAGAAAGGCGACAATGAAAGCAAGACAGAGTGAGTAAGCATGAAAGTCAAACTTCCTGCAGCAGCCGAAACCAACTTTGTAGTTCAGAGTTGAGGAATCTATTGAGACAGTGTGCAAGTGCTTAGACCATGACGCAATGTTACTGTAAAAAAAAGTCACAAAAAGAGCTATGTTCAGTGCAGAGGCAGGCATTCCAGCAGTATTTCTGGATTACTGCTCCACCTAGCAGCGTATTGGCACTGAACAAATGTAGTGTCCTTGTTTCAGGAAGCTCTAAATCAGGGGAGATTGTGCTGTATGACAAGTGGGAATAAAACAAAGTCTGACACACCATCATGTACAGTAGGATATATCCAGTCAAGATCAAAACAGGAGACATTTATCAGCAGCTTAAATGAGATCCACATGGAGAAACACCACGGACAGAAAACTGATGATCTCTCTCTCCACTTCTTCATCATAACATTTGACTGAAACCTGATGAAGTTCTTAAGTTTAAAGTACACAATAAAAAAAAATACACTTGGTCATTGTTTATTTGAGAGCACAGGGCACCAAATACAATCAAAGTTTCTATTGCATGAGTCACTCCCAACATTCCTCTACTGCAGGCTTGTCAGTCCCAACAATCACAGCAACCCACATTAACATTTTTTATCTTGATTAACATTTATATCAGAGCTGTATTTCATCCCCTCAGCTGATAGATGATAGATAATGGGGCAACAGATGTTTGGCACTGACTCCAGTGTTGGTCTGATGGGAAAGAGAGCCAGCATACACTTCAATAGGTTCCAGATGCAGGGCAAATCTCACAATTATTCATGGCAGTTGTAAACATCGTGAAATGAGAGAAAACATTCCACGTAGCGAGAACCTCATTCGGTCAAACTGAACACTTACTGTACAAACAACAGTGTTATTCAGGAAAGAAAGCATGAAAAGTTTTGTTTAAGTGAATATTTGACTTTGACAGAAGAGGGCACTATATACCTACTGTACACGAGCAGCTTATAAACCAAGGCCTCATGATGATGTGCCAATGACATTTTTTATTGGAGCTGTTCTTAGCATAAGCCAAAGGCAGCAGCAGCTACAACATTTTGGGCAAAGGTTGATTTATTTAAGTTTAATGATGTCCTAAGAGAGTAGGGGTGAGCCACTAGTGAACCTGACCTCAGGCACATGTTCACACTAAACACTGAGCACACCTGGACCAAGTCTGCACAGCACATAACTCAACCCAGACACTTTTACTGTCAGGAATCCCAACAAACTAATTGTTTTTCACCACAACACTGTCTGGCATCTAACCCTGTCCGGCATCTAACCCTGTCCACCTGTGATATGGACCACTTACTGATAACAGAAAGCATACTCATGCTCTGCTGCAATATGCAAACTAACAAATGACTCAAACTGTTTCACAACTTCCAGTTTCCTGGGGAAACAAAGCTATTACTTTATTTATGTCTGTGCACAGTCCAGGAAAAC
>NW_023339718.1:8530461-8533857 GCF_004916995.1 Morone saxatilis
AAGCCCACATACAACTTAAGAGTACAGCTTTCACAATAAAGCTCACCGAGTTTTTCTCCCTCAACCATCACCAGCTGGCATCAGTGTTACACAGGCTCCATCCAAGGGAGAAATGTCCCCACCCCGCTCCTTGAACCAGTACACGTCTGAGACTCAAGTTGGGGCTGATGCTGAAGCATGATGCTGACACAGTGGCACTGATGGAGTCAAAGATTTGTGTGTTCAATGCCAGCACCCGCTTCCAATTCAGCAACTCTTTGAACAATGTCTCTGTTCTCAATCGAGTCCAATTTTCCTCTTCTTTTTCCTTAGCGAGTGGGCAGATTAGTGGTGCGTGCCAGGAAGCCTTTACCAGAAACGATCACTGGGACGTCTCCTTGTGATTCCTCCCAGGATAAACCCAGCATAATAACTGCAGGCTCATAAGATCACATACTCCATATGATCAGAGTACAAGAATAGAGACATCCATGCCCTCTCCTGCTGTGAAACAATCACAAGGGCATATACCTGATAGACATACATGCTTTAGGGATTCTTTCAGGAATACCTAGTGAAGCCGCACAGTATGTGCATATGAATCTACACTAATGCAAAACAAGCCTATGTTATATAAGTGTCTGGCTACTGAATGTGGATCCTTATGCTCTCCAACAGCAGAAGAATTGCGGGTAAAATCACAACTCTGATCTACGAGACTCAAGAGGAATGCAATGAAGTAAAGAAAAACAAAAAGAAGAGGGAGAGAGAGAAAAAAACAAGCGCTCCACTGTGACAGGGAGTATGCAGCTGTGATTGAGCTTGACCTTAGAAAGTTCAAAAAAACTGTCTGCACCGCCGGAGCAGTTCTCCCATCACAATCATCCATTCTACAGTCTCCGATGCCAACCTTTTATAGCAGTAACCATGGCACGGCTGGCAAGGCCTTAAACTGGGCTACCCAAAACATCTTTGTTCTAAGATCATCACTATTCCATTGTAAACCATCAAACGGTTACACACGGCTGATCTCAGTGCTACACTGCATTCGGTAAACCTCCCCATGGCAGTGCCAACAATGCCCCCATGTCTCATGCACCAACAAACTTAGGGAGGGGCACAGACAAGCTGAGGAAAGCCTATTATTTTGTCTTGGATGGGAGCATGGTTCAGAGATGGGAAAGACCACTGGAGAAAAATCAGCCAATTCTTCCTAGTTCCTGTGGCTGAGGAAGCTCTGATTAAAGCTGCACTGAGCTGTAATCAGGAGATCACAGTCAACCTAGCCGGGACCATGAGGGCAAGTCACTGGTATGCTATGCTGGTCTTAAACTGCTACGATAACAGATCTAAACCAAAAGTCTTCAATTTAGGAAAATGTGCTAGCTCATTAATGAGTACATTCAAACACTCAACGTGATCTCAAACCTCACTTTTTACAGGCCTGGAAAACCTTTTTTCTCATCCAGCTTCTTATTCTACATGAACAAGCTATTTGTCTTTAAGTTAGCAACCATTTTGAATGCTTCACATTACAGATTTCCCTTTTTCGTTTTTTGTGCTTTTTTCACTGTTTGAAGTGGGTGGGGTTCGGTTGGAAAAAGGTGATGTTAATTACCTCCACCAATCACAGCTGAGCAACATCAAATTAAACCCACAGACCCAATGAAGCGCAGAATAGACTCTTATTAAATGATAACTATGGATGTTTTTTCTACAAACTTTAACTGATTATTAACTTATTTAAAGGTGGATATTTAATATCATAGATAAATACTTGTGCATCCAAGTTTTCAGAGGCTTTAATGTTGAAATCTCTCACTTTTTGCAGAATGTTTCCCTCTGCAGCGGAAAGACATCTGCAGCAAAGATGGCAGACTAGTGTCGAATCCTGTTGTTTATTTGAATCATCCATCCAACCATCCATTTTCTCTGCCCGCTTTATCCCTGGCAGGGGCGAGGGGGCTGGAGCCTATCTCAGCATGCACTGGGAGTGAGAGAGTACGCCCTTGTGCGTTAGCAAAATGTGACATTAATGGGATTCAGCTTGATTTCAACATGTAGAAATCCAAACAACAAATAACAAATGAAATTCAAATGTGTCACTTCTGGTGTGCTTGCCCTTTTTCTGAACATACTTGTGAGTTGGGTGTTTTACATAACTCTTGAAAATTGTTTTTAACAGTGAGCTACTGTTTTAAAACTATTAAAAGGATATCTTTAAAAATCTGTAATTATACATTTTTAAAATGTCCTTTGTTGCTCTGAAAAGCATTTTTGGATGACTGAACTTGAATATTATTATCTGATTCAAGTGAATGAATGACCAAGTGTGACTGGCTTATGTTCAAGTAAAGGCTCAGTACGGGAGGGAAAAAAAGGCAGATAAACTGTCAAAAATACAAGAAAATCGCTCTAAAAACGAAAACAAGCCTGTGTCTATGATTGGCCACTTCAAGACACAAACAAACAGGAAATGGTGAGCTGAAGTGAGGGCAGCTGTTTCAGATCAAGGCCCATGGGAGACGTTGGGGACAGTGCCAGTGGAGGAGCCTTCAGTCTGGCTCCAAGCAAGCCACTCTGCATCATCATCATTACCACCCTGCAGCTTCAATTACAGGGCATGGGCCAGCAGCACACAGCAGTGATGCCTAAGGGAGCTTTTATTTTGGGAAGCTTGGTGCTGCTGTAAGAAAGTGCTATAACTGCTCATTCACTGTCTCCACCACAGACATGACTGCTGTACTACAATGAGGCGGGGGACACCAGACATCCTGGGCTGGGTAATAATCAGAGCTGTGTACAGTGTTTCCTATCCAACAGAGTGCATTGGTGGAGGTCCTGAGCAAAGACTTGAGACTGAGGGTAACCTACTCGTTATCCACTGTCACTGATGAACCGTGCCTTGTAATTATGTCTGAGCCAGGGTGCATTACTGTGTCCACATTCTGTAACAAATAAAACACAATATATGGCTGAACACAGGACATCGTTTTTATATAAAAATTCATGTCATTAACATTCTTGAGCTTCTTTCTTGGCTCTTTTTCCACTGCAGCTGCTTTATGGACGTATCAGGTCTGGAATAATGATATGACTCGATCAGTGGGCTGATTGGTTGAAGACTAACTGCTAAGGCTGGGACAATATGCTCATCTCATGATTCAATACTATCATTATACTTGCCAAATCAATTTGGGGCAGCTGTGGCTCAGGAGGTAGAGTGCGTCGGGCACTAATCGGAAGGTTGGCAGTTCGATCGGCCGCACTTCCCCGCCGCATGTCAAAGTATCCTTGAGCAAGATATTGAACCCAATGTTGTGCATCAGTGTGCAAATTAGTCAGTTTCTGTTTGATCTGCTTTGCCATCACTGTGTGAATGTGGCTTATAGTGTAAAAGCACTTTGAGTGGTCAGA
>NW_023339718.1:8533869-8569317 GCF_004916995.1 Morone saxatilis
ACAAGTACAGTCCATTTACCATATGTATTGCAATTCTAACAGTATTAAAGGATTTAAAACATGAGGGTGCAGGTTGTATCTCTGCAGATTCCAAACAGCCAGCAATTGTTTGCTTTGTCAACAGATACGTTTCCCCATCTGCTGGATAAACGCAACCATCCACCTCGTCTAATAGGCAGACTAGAATAGGTGCAGCAAAAATCAAAACATTAATTCAAAGATTGTAAAAAACAAATACAAAAAATAATCACAGTACAAGAGTGAATTGATTTTTTCCCCCATAACTACTGACTCCAGCTCCTATATTCTACATATGCATTTTCAAGTCCAACATTTAATATACACAAGCTGTGTAGAGGATCTATTTTCGAACCCTAGGGCATGCTTAGTTTACCTTTCTTTTTTCAAAATAGGGATTTAAAACTCTTCATATACAGTACCCAGTCCATAGCAGTACATGGAGTAAGCTTGAGAAGTCAAGCTCAATCTTCTCAATCCTCTTTAATGCTTTCTACGTATATATTCTTGGCCCAGGCTTACACTGTGTAGCATTCAATAACATGGAATAAAGTGACAGATCTTCGTGATGCCAGTGCTAATACCCCCCCTCCCTCTCTCCATTCGTACACCGCGGCCACACACACCATCAGACTGCTCCAGATATAAACCATATGTACAAGATTAGAGGCCAAATGAACAGCAGAGAGATGAAGACAACAGGATAACAGTGAGTATACTGTACAGAAATTCACTCTGAACTGTTGCCAATGTCACCTGAAACAATGTAGCATTTAACTTTAACTTTCTGCCAGTGAGACTACAACTTCCATGTTTTATCTCAAATCCATATCAGTTCCAAAAGACACACTGATGATACATTGAGGAGTTCACTAGTGGATGCTGGGGGAATTATTCGGCAAAAACATCAGGTTAATGTTTTTCTGTACTGTAATGTTCATGATTGCTAAAGCTCAGCACAGCATAAATGTGGATGAACCTGACTGTGTGTGAATTGTAATGGCACAGTAAATACTTTGAGACCCCTGAGACAAGCCAAAGCCGTCTCATGTGATCATAGTGTAGGTGGTCTGTGGGAGGCACTCACCCTCACTGCCACCAAAAGTCAGAGACACAATGAGAAATGAATACGAGTCAGAGCGTTTATTTATCCACGAAGGGTGCTACAAGCAACACATTTTTCATCCCTATTAAATTCCCCACAAGGCTCTGACTGCAGCAGCATATCAAGCCTATTAGACATCTGGAGTTCATTATGGTGGGACCAAAATCGCTGGACTTCATGACTCTTTTAATTTATGGTCGCCTGGGTGCTTCTTTTCATATGCATAGAAGAAAAAAAAAAAACACAGTAACAATCAAAGAAGCTGAATTTAAAAGTGTGCTGATCACAGTTGTCATAATGAGCAGAGAGGTCTCAATATGGTGCCACTTTTAAAATTCATCCATAAAAAGGTGATTGAGCTAATCGCTAATGGCTAATAATTACTTTAACTGTAGTAATTGGACAGAAACCATCTGGTATGTGCCATTCTCTAGTTTCACACAAAGGTACAGTAACTGCACAACACAGAATTATAACTTACAATGCAATACAACATAATGGAGTACAGCCTAATGCTCATATTTCTACAGGAATTTCCGTTAATGGCTAAAACATAAATCTAAAATGTCAGTGAGACATGCATTCACGGTGTGTCAGGGTATGAGAATTATTCTTTAGTGTTAACTGCAGATGCCATTTACCAGCTTAACAATTATGATTTATGATCAACAAATGTAGCCATAGTAACCATAACCCCAAAAACGTAGGTGTTGTCCTGTGTAAAACTGGAATATATGCTGACATGTCGGTTTGTGCTGGCATGAATACACTGAGGGGCAGTTATACACGTCGTTCCCTTGACAACAACTTTTGGAATGTTGACATACCGCTCAACCACCTTCGTAAACAGCACCAACTAGTAAAAAGGCCCATCTCTCCTGGCCAACATTTCCCCATAAAACTTGCAGGGCCGAGTGTCCCCATGAGTGCGCCCGGGGGCCTGGAAAGCACAGGGAATCAAAAGTGCCCCAGTTTGCTTTTCCACTCCAGGGGAAAGAAAAACAGGCATGCTGATCAATCACTGGGGATGATGAGAGGCACGCTGCCTGTGTAATGGCCACAATGGACCCCAAGCTTAGCGGCTACAGGTCCACGTGAAAAGACCTCACACTGTCCGGTCACAGAGCTCACTGTGCAGAGAAGAAGAAGAAAAGATCCCTCCACTCTGGCCACAGCCAGCACTGCTCCCTAGACACTAGCTTGGCTTAGCACAGAACCAACCTGCCAAACCAAACAGCCCCACTCATGTCAGACCTGAAATAGTACATCATTCCAAACCATCATCGTCAAGGAAAAGATATGCATGTCTGCATTTAATGCTGGAGGAGAAGGCACTACAGGTGAGGTGCATTCACCTCTGCAAGTCTCCGGTCTTGAAGATTTACTTTACAGTAACTTCAATCTTCAACCAACGGTGCATGCAATGTAAAGTTTTACATTGTAACTCCATTTAAAAAACAAACTAAGTTCTATTCCTGCATGCCAGGTCTTCATTTTTGGTCCAAAACAATGACCACAGCTTTGCACTCCAGTCCACCACAACCTCCAGAATAGAGCAGGACAAAGCTAGCCGCTGGCGTGCTGGCTGGCAGAGTGTGAGGAGAATGGTGGACAGAAATTGTATGGAAAAGAGGATGTATGGATGAATACTTACCCTGCCCTCTCTGGATGAAGAGCTTAGTGACACATGACATACAGCCAAGGCCACTGCACCAAATTTAGCATAAAGAGGAAAAGTTTGGTCTGCAACGGGCCAACACTGAGTGTCACCCTGCAGGAGTTGGCCATCCTACACTAGGAGGGATATATTTATAAAGCAACCACCCTATCCCAGCACAGGATCAGGCAGCCCACGAAGGCAACCCTCAGGAACCTCAAAGCGCAGCAACTACAAACCCAGACATGGAGCCTGGTCCTAATGGCCCAGTGACGGGTCAGAGCAGTTTGGTTTTGGCTCTGTGCATCGCAACAGAGATCCTGTTGTGGTTATTTCTTGATGATATAAACAGATGCTCTGAATCATGACGGTGGCCGGCCAGTTCAGATACAATCTCATGCCCGGGTTCCAGGAATCTAGGATGCCTTTGCTCCTTTTGTCATGGTGGTGAGCTAGTAGATATTAAAGTCCATGAAAACAGTCAGTCACATTGTGGCATAACAAAAAAACCATAGGGTACAAAGCTACAGACCTTACTTAGTGCATCAGTGCCATTTTAGAACCATTAATGGATATAGCTTTAATTACATATTCCTACAGGGGTTTCCAACACATGCCTATAGCAATGCATTTTCTTTGCACGTCTTTCCTCTTGAGAGGATCAGAGGTCAGGGTAAGCCAGTAGGTGGGGACTGTTGCTTCAGCAGGGTGAATGCTTCCTGCAACAAGGACTGGAACCTACACCTTCTGATTAAAGGTCACTTTCCTTATTCAAGACACAACCCTATAGAGCTCTTGATCAAGATATGTATAGATTTCCTGAAAAACATTCATTCACGTTGCCAAATATTATGGGTAATGTAAAGGTCAATGCAGACATCTTTTTCCTAAGGGAAAATGTTTTACAGTCAAGTATAAAAGGTAAAACATATACAAAAGGCCAAAATTCCTCAATAAGTGCATTAAAGTCAAGGGCTTTGAAAGTTATGAAGTGCAGTGTCCATTTTTAAACATGCAATTCTTATCTTTATCATACATGTGTTTTGTGTGGTGCTGCAGGCAGTTTGGGGCTGAGACACAAAGGACATTGCTGTGTTTGTGCAGCATCTGGACTAAGCAGAGTGGTGTGAGGGCTTAAGTACAGTTTGGGAATGTCAGCAGGCTCCCTAGTGTCCACACCGCTCCACCCTGACCCCGTCTCTTCCAGCTCCCATCACACAACGACAGGCCTTGTGACGCGAGGGAAAAAGCAGCACCAGCCTTCCACAGCCTCTGCCATCACAGCCACTATTGTACACAGACTTTTTCTCAGGACATCCAACACCCTGGAAAATGGGGGATCCTGTTGCGCATCCCACTCTCCTCACTCAGGGAGCTAAAACAGGGGTGGAAAAGCCTTTTAGGAGCTTTTCAGAGAGGCTGATCACCTGATACAGCAGCACTCTGCACCTCTCAGGCAGGACAGAGGCCCTTGTCATGGAGGCTCCACATCTTAGCACTCACTGGGCTGCTGTGTTCCTGCCAGCCCAAGCAGTATAATGCACAGTGTGCCCATGGCAGGCCTCTTCCCAGCCATTTCCCCACTGAGCACTCTGAAAGAACTCCACTCACTAATCACACTGCGGTGGGAGGCTCGTCACTACTTTAAAACCAGGGTAGACATCCCTTGGAGGAAGGGTCAGCCAAAACCCAAAACTCTCATCCAATAGGCTGGATGATGGTAAACACTGAGGCTGACAGGCATAGACAGCAGAGCAAGCAATCCAAATCAGCTTTAAGACCATAGAAAGTAAAAAAGGGCGGACAAAGCAGTGATTAAACATCTCAAATTGCAGGCTTCACTAAACATATATTCTCAAAACATATAGCTTGATATTAATTCAGAGACACTGAATGGACAGTTAAAAAAAGCCAAAAAAGGCTAAGTTGACATTGGAGCAGAAGGAGATAGAAAGAATGTAATGTAATGTGTCTCCCAGAGGATACAAGACAATATGGATTCCAACATTAGAAAAATGAGAGAAAGGGGTATATTTAAAAATGGTAAGGAGAATGGGAAAAGGGGCGACTCCATAAATACCACAAACATGTGAGGCCGTCCCGGATGGACAGCTATCACAGCAGCACGTTCATTCCTAAGGGCTCGCTGATGGAGCCCTCGGCCACAACACAGCTTCTAATGTGTTTTTTGGTAGGCCAATACGGAAGTTTGCTCCGCCATGGTTTGCTGGCCGCAGCCTCACTATAACTCTACAGTGGGTTTTTGAATGTGGTTTTGGATTGATGCTCAGCATGAGCATCTGTTTTTAACAGAGCCTAACAATGCCTTCAGTGAGAAAATGTACTATCAGTAAATTAGGCATGAGTACTTGAACTAGTAGACCATTTAGCCAAAAGGACTGGATGTGAAAACAGTTTTTAGCTACATGTAAGCGATGCTCCAGCAATTTAGCATTGCACTTTCATTGGGTTGGGGGTGAGAGACAGATCTGGAAAAAAAAGGTAAACCTTGAAGCAAAAATACTGAATCCTACATTACCCATGATGCAACTGAACTATTATGTTTCTGCCTGGTAAATTATCATGTCTGTCAGACTCAAACCCCAAGTTTGTAACACACAATTCCTGTTGATTTAAAGGGTCAAGCCAAATACAAAATAACCCTGATACCGATATCATCTGACAGAGCCACAGAAGATATTATACTACTGTTTTCACTGGCAGAGGAGTAATCCTGTGACAAGTAAAGGGATCTTCATGTGTACAATCCACTTTAATAGTTCCAACACTCACTATTGGAATTTGAAATGGGTAATTTATAATAACTTTTTCAGCCAAGATGATCCGCTGCACAAAAAAAGCTAATTCAACTCCAAGGGTAAAGGATTTGACACTAGACGTCTTTATTATCTCCAGTTCAGTCTACTGTCTGCCTGAGGCATCCAAATAAACATCACATATCACACTCATGTCAGTTTAATAGAACTGAACAGCGAGCCAGTCAGAGAGCTGATTCATGTCTGCACACACAGACAAACTGCACACCCTCCCTGCCCTAAAACAACTTAGAAGGAGACAACATGCCATGTGGTTTTGCAGTCGCATCAAATTAGTTATTAGGAGGGACTCTGGTCTTGCATTCCTAAAGACTCTATTTTGCTGGGACCAGATTTCATGGCAGCCAAGACATAACAGAAGCATTTTATTTCTATAGACTGGTCAAAAAGTAATGACAGGATCCTCAAAAGAGCTCTTTGGACTCCGGTTACATCATCTTTATCCCAGTGCGAAAAAAGATCAAAACTACTGAGACTGGACAAAACTTCAGACTGGACACCGCTGTGAGTGACAGTACATCTGAATCCCATTTAACAAGTAAACAACACAAAGAATCCCAAACGCTTAGAGAAAATGTTAAAAAAAGGACCTTCTCAGCCAGCGGCCTCTTAGAAGGAACGCTTGAATGTTTTGAAGTTCAAACCTCTGCATATTTATCTAACTTTATGTAAGGTCCAGAGTTATAAAAATGGCCATTACAAAAGGTCTTGTATGTTTTTTCCTGTTCCGTCATCTCACATGTTCTATCTTCAGTGGGACCCATGCTTGAGACTAAGCATGTAGGCATAGCTGAAATAGCTCATGATGAACTTTCCCACAACATTTTCTGTCTTTAACTCACTGAAGTCTTTCCAGACGCCTGAGTCCCCCGTCTTGGTTTTGTTGCTGGAATGGTAAATTCGCACAGCATAGTTTAGCTGCAGTCTGCATGATAACCCCAAGTCTGTATTTTACCACTTCCCATATTTTACTGCTTACTGAGACTAATGAGTCTCCATTCAGACAACTAAAGGTTAAGGCCATTGTTATGACGGAAAGTAATCATTTTTGTCTGTGGCGCAGGCTCTGAATGAAACAGCTCCAGACTCTTGTACAGCTTAATGTCAGATATTTTGAAAGACTGACCTTTGAAGTTTATACACTCCCTGCTATAAAATGTCAAAGCCTCTCTGTATCCTGCCTTTACATACAGTACACTGGAGTCCACAAACCTTTTGTAGGGCATCTTCTGTGGCATCAGAGTAACAATTCAAGAGGAAAGGCTAGGAATTCAAATATGTTTTTCTTTCAGACTGGGAAAGTGTAGTCAAAATAAATACATCACACAGCCAAGACGACAAAAACCTCCAGCTGTACTGACCAAGTGAACTTCAGCAACAGATAAATAACTTTGTGATGACACATAACATTTATTTAAACATTAGCATGTATTTGTCCAGTATATTGTACTACCCATAACCCTGAAAACCCTGATCTAAAGTATTAAGTGGCAAACTTAGCAGAGAAAGTACAGGAACCCAATAAACTCATTTTTCTAGTTTCTGGTTGGAGAAAACCATAATTTCATGCTTACTGAAAACCAACTGTCTCCATCTAATTAAAAGACATGTTATGGCTGGAACTCAGCTGCTTTTCTTTTGCAGGGTGGACAGTTATTAACTTAACAAATGGTTGACGATGAAAGCTGGAAGAATGAATAGAGTTGTTTAAAGAAAAGACAGAAACCAACCTGTGACAGTGGTCTGGACAGCCTGTGACTCTTCTCCTCTGGGGACCATGAGCGCAGCTGGATACTGTAACAAAGGCAACAGAGTCAATGATAAATATGATTTTGGGGTTGGAACAACGGACACGTGTCAAACCTCTGAAATGTTTTATTAAATTGTTTATGTGGTATAGCAGTTATTCCATCAATATCTCTGGAAATATTAGGCTATTGTGGATCATTTTGCAATATTTGTATGACTTTTGCATCAATCAGGTATTTGCTGGACATTCATGTCCTGTTATTTAATCTATTAATTGATTTTCCAAATCAAATTCGAAACATACATACATACATACGTATATGTGTGTATATATATATATATACATATGTATATATGTATGTAAATGTATGTGTGTGGTGTTAATCTGCTTATATACCTATAAATCATCCAGGTATTTTCACATTATATTCCTTGGGTTATTTCAATTACCCTTATCATATATATATATATATTCTAGTCCTGCAGGTTTCCCATGACGACAATTAAAAATTGATGCAACAATAAACTTTATTTTGAAAAACCAATGTCGTTTAAATGGAAATCCTAAAATTACATGTGTATTCAAATTGAACAGTATCTACTAAGAAGAAGAATATTATATACTAAAACATAGATTTATTATGATTAAGTTGGAAAAATCTATAAATATGATGACACTAGGAATTATAATTAGAGATGGAAATCAAATATGTGCAAGGCAGAAAGCTTAATCGGTCCAGACGAGGGAGAACATTTTAGTTTAAACTGTGACCTATTAAAAAGGTTGTCCAGGAGAGTCAACAAATGCTCAGAGAAAGCGCGGTGAACGTTCCACATTCTGCCCTTTGTTAAAGTGAATGCAAACGGTGGAATGTGATATCCTGTGCATATCCTTTGTTACTACAGTACAATCCCATGGCTCCACTTTCTGTCTGTTGTTCCCGTACCTATTGACTCTGGGCCGTTTGTGGAGTCAAGAGAGCACTTGTTGCAACCTTTTGTCCAGATATAAGCCTATTTAAGCAGTGAATGGATGGGTTTCTGAAAAAGGCTGTCCATCTGAAATGTCGAGCTCTAAAATGTCCCAAGACTTTCTCTTAGACCAGCTCATGCTGAAAGAATTTCTTTTTAATCTTATCTTTCAGGCTGATTGTCCAAACTGTAATTTACAAGTAACAAGAGCTTATGTGTGTGACTTCAGACATTATAATCCTTTGCTTTCGTTACAACATTTGTTAGCACATTAACAACAAAGGAGGAGACAAGCTGGCAGAGGGTTCAGTATCTGTCTAACAACTCCAAATGCTGCAAACAAGCTAATTTAAGTTCCACTAATGCATTCATATTTTCATGGAATACATTGCAGCCAATTAGGGTGACTGATTTCAATCAGATTTGCATGCATGAAAATTTGAATACAGGTCAAGTGAGCTACCCCTTGTTGGTGGTCGGTGTCAGCATCTCTCTCTTCCCATCAGGGCTGGCAGGAAGATCTGGTGAATAAGGTCCAGGGGACAGCGACGCAGGGCTGGAGATGGTGTACTCTCTGTAGTTCTGATTCTCATCTCGACTCACTATTACTGCCTCCTACAAAAAAAGTTATTGCATTAGTATCTGTTGAGGGTAACTTGATCTTTATGAGTGCATTTTTGACATACAAGTAGTGAAAGGCTTAATTGAGAAGCAGAATGGGCACCTGTGAGAATGTCAGCACAAGAATGTACACAGAAGTAAATGTTGTGTCGTCAAACAGGTCTACAGATTTTGTATTCATTATCATCATGTGTTGTAGGTGGTGGTTTGGGATCTCAGTAAAACACAGGAACAAGTACTAAATCACTACAATATCTTGTATTGCTTCCATCTCGAAGCAGTGAAATGAGCAGATATGTAATAAACAGATGTGTGACGCATGTATTAGTAGAAATGAAGCAGCATACACAAATAAAACAGGCACTCGTGAGCAATGTCTTGAATCAAAAACATATTTTCGTCCAGTAATCAATACAAACTGTAGACAGATTGAAGCTCCTGTGGAGCTGCAGCACTGACCTGGAAGCGTCCGGTGAGCTGCTCAGGGGTGCTGATGCCGTTGGTCTGTCCAGGGCTGGGAGGTTCAGGTCTTGAACACAGGAAACCACAGAGATCAATTGCCTGCCAACACTGATGATGTCTGACAACCCAAAGTTTCATTCTCCATCTATGTAACATATAGGGTGAAGTCTGATCCTATCACTGCTGAATTAAAAAAAAAAAAACCAAGGCAGTAAGAAAGTTCATGTTAAATAAATCAGTAAGGTATTTAAACTGGGAACCCTAACCCTATGCAATATGTTTAAGAACGTGCAAGGAAAATGCTGAGTGAAGAAAAAATAATAAATTTTTTAAGGGTCATAAGTCTGACTGAACTTCATTTTTGGACGGCCCTTTTGCTAATGTCCTGGCGAACATCCATTGGTATGTTCCCATGAATCTTAGAGATTACTGCAAAAGACGAGTACTGCGGACTCTGTCCCCTTTTTGAAAATATTCTCCCAATGGATCTCGTCTTTCCAACAAGTCACTTTTGTTTTACTTTCTTAAATAGAAAACACATTCTGTAAGCAATTCCATCATTGAACTTGGAGGGAAAAATATGGGCCGTATAAGCGCCAATGCAAACACAGAGTGCCCCCTTGGCTGCAGGGCCAGAGGCTGACTGGCTTTTGGTTGAGCCCGGGGTAATGAGGCACACAGGAAGGCCTGGATGCCTGTGGTAAATCATCCAGAAACACACCTCTCGTGGCTTGGGATCCACATACTTGCGTATGAGAGAGATGGCAAGAAGACGAAAACTGATACAGCAGTGGTAAGACATTTGTTCCCGTAGGAGAGATATTAATGTGGCAGACCTGAAAAATGCATTGCTTTGAATTAGGAACGTGCTCACCTTCAGATATAAACGTTCTACCATGTACATCAGAAGTCGTGGTCTTAAAGGCAATGAGACGTATTTTAGGTCAGTGGCCAAATCAGTATGTAGGGTGTAATCGATGACTTCTGGTTAACCGTCTCCTTTACAGAAGAAGAATTTGCTTTTAGTAAAAATGCTATCTGTGACTTTATACTACAGGGATGTGAAACTGGTATTAATCAGCACTTGAAACGCTTTGCTGATACTAGCTGTTTACAGCTGTCATCGAGAGGACCTGGAGTTAACCTGCCTGAGGCAGATTCTTCAAATGTTTGCACTGAAAGAATACCTCTCCATTCTGAGAACTTTAATATTAAAAAGAACGCAACATTGACCATTACAAGAGGAGGTACATACTCTGTGTCAAGCTGCGACCAGTATTTAGGATGAGGCAAGACACCACTTGCTTGCTTAGAACTTGGTATCATTTGATACTAGCGGTTGTGTGATAACAAGAGTTTCAGTAATGATAGCGAAGTGAATGAAGTGATACCTTTTTTCCATACTTTACTTTTAGAAAGAGGATCACATTTTTCAAAGTTCCCGTTTTACATTTGTCAAAATAAGCAAAGTCTCAAATGTTCAGTGCTGTCCAAACACAAGCAGACACACAAGAAAAGAAATTGACAAAACTAGACCAGAAATTCAATTACAACTGTGGGTACCTCAGTACTCTATGCTACTACACATTTTGATCATTTGTTGTTGTTGTTATTTGTGATTTTGGGCAATATATATATAAAAAAAAACCTCCTATTGAGGTTTGATACCAAGTCCTGCTGCTTCAAAGATCAAGCCAGGATTCATTTATTTTTTTCACTTGCCTGGTTGGGCAAGAGGCTCAGAAACTATACTTGCCCAAAGTCAATTGTTACTTGCCCCTCTACAAACAGTTATACAAATCAAATAACAGCCAAGACCCTCTTAGCTGGTTCTTTCAGCTCTTGTTATGGCCCTCCAGTTACGTTCTTTGAAAAACAACCCTATTTTATCCGCCTTGCTCTCAAACTTGCTGCAAACTGTGCAATACATTGTTGAAGTTTCACCCACATCCTCTACCACCCGACTTAACTCCTGTTTCCAAGAGAATTGAAATGCTTGCTTTTGCTTCAGCTCATAAACCTTGTCTTTATCACTGTTACTTTCTTGTGAGTGCCTGACGGGTACTGTGCCCATGTGCAACTCTCAACAGAGATGTGAAGGAAGTGAGATGGAACACTCCTCAGCTTCTTCCATCATCAGCTCTAGCACAAGTTGCTAGATTTATTAGTCCAACATGGCATTTTACTTGCCACAGGCAAGCGAGCGATCCTTATTGCTGAGCCCTGCAAGCGGGTTCATAAGGTATTTGTCATTGTAGCAACAGCACTTTTAAAGTATAACAGCATCTCAGTATCACAGAGGAAACTCTATTTTACAGTTTAGCTGTGTGGTAAAGTTATACCTATGAGTTGTTCTGATGACTAACTCCATTAGACAGAGAGAATGATAATGCTTTAGCCGACTAAAAAGCTTTAAGGGTCACTGACAAAACTGTGATGGTGTGGTTGCTTTGTCAAGTAAAAATAACCCCAGTTAGTAAAGTCAACAATTAATCACTGCCTCTGTATACAGTAGATACGCCCAAAAGAAAACATTATTTTCTTCTGTTCAGATGAGCCGATTCCAGCTTCTTCCAGTAGGCACCACCTTCGGTGTGATGACAGCCAGTACCCACATCACTGCTGGTTTGATGAGAGTAAACTGCTAGCCAGATGTTGAGCTGGAAAAAGGGAGCACTCTCAACTGAGCAAAGACAAATTTAACACTACAGTTTTATGCTACTCAATTACAAACTCCTTGAGAGCTTGTCTGATGTAGGTGATATGCTTGATGAGGACAGGAGCAAGTGAGGTACTTGATGCTGAAACCGACTGACAGTTAGCAGAGTGGGATTAAAGACATGGCAGAACTACATAGTGGCATTGTCCTGGGCAAGCAAGGAGTAATGGTGTTGTTTCTGGCTTGGAGGGAGACATTAGGTCAGCAGGGAAAAATTCACTCACATGGACATAGGACATCCAAGGAGGAAGTATGTGAAAGCGCATGTGCACGAGAGTGTGAGATTGTGTCTGTGTGCAAAATGAGAGTCTAAGAAAGAGGAACGAGGGGCAACAGTGGCAAGAAATTAGAAATACCAGCCAAGAGCAGTCCTGGCTCAAAGGAAAACCTTTTTAGTAGCCAACTCCCTGTCATTCAAACAAGGTCTTGTCAAATTTCAAAACAGGGTTTATTAAAAAGAATCAGGGAAAGGAACTGTGTAGTTTCTCATACATGCTGGCATTTCCCCTGATAACAATCACTTGTTTTGTTTGCACAGTGTTTGAATGATAAAGTTAAAAACAGTGTAAAGAAGGATGGAAGCTGGGGCAATTGTGGTCTTGGCCCAAACACAGAACATTAGTGACATTTAAGATATTCATATGGGGAACTATGCTGCAGAAAGCTGCAGAGGACTGTATTGCATGTATTTTCTGTTTATAAATCCAACATATACATATGTACAACATTAAAATACAAGTTACAGGAATATTGCGTGCCAGCGTACCTCTCCACCACTAGCTGCAGCTGGGTCTTGGAGTTCTTGATCTTGTTTTGGGCCTCCACATTCAGCATGTCGCCCGTGTTTTCACCGTTGATCTCCAAAATTATGTCACCCGGTTGCAGTGCTGCTTGCTCTGCCTTGCTGCCCCCGTTGACCTGTTGGATTGAAGAATGAGCTCCAGTTATGTCGGACTGGCCCCAGGTCCTGCTCTGAACATGATACTTTATGGATGCATCTGGCAAGCATAGACAGCTCTGTATCTTATGGCAGTGTGGACAACATGTCAGTGGCTGAGATTCAGCATCAACAAATGAGATAATGTGAAAAGGTGTTGAGGAGTTGCTTCACACGTTTGCTACACTCTTCATCCAACTGTCTCTCTCTACAACTCATAACAGGGTAAATACCAACAGATGCAGAGTTTCACACACATGGAATAAGGCAGTGCTGGTCAACAGCGGACAGATTCATGACACCCTCGGGAAGAAGTCATTAGTGTGACACTACTTGATGGTTTGACTGGGCCTGACCTTTGCAACCAGCCTCACCGCATGTCAAAGCCAATGCTATAGCACCACATCAGGGGGAATTCCACACTAATGGGCCAAAACATAAAGTCTTAGCCACCACTTTCAGCTTGGTTCCTGTGTTCCAGGCATACACACCCAAACACACAGGCAAAAAGGCAAAATGTGGAGGTTGATGCTGCAACCGCTTAAACTTTAGAGAGAAGTATGACATTTGCCACAAACAGTGCTTGCCTCACAATTAAAAACAGAGAGAGGCAATAAAACCAGAAATGCCAAACAAAATAAATAAAGAGCCAATCAGAGTGGATGAAAGTCTCATTCTTAAATCTCTGAAGGAAAATGGATGCAATAGAAGAATGCCAGTCAACAGGCCGTTTGTCAGTTTAGCCAAGCAAGAGGGCAGAGGTGCCATGTCTGTGGGCCCACTCGAGAGGTAATCAAGCGTTGCTGTGGTGACCCACAACAGTGCGTGCCTTTTCTGATCAGGACACGCCTGGTTTCACATAAACTAAGAGCAGCTGGGGGTTCTTTTCCAGGGCCTGTGCCCGACTGAATCAGGGCTAAGCTATCTTTCAGGCCAACAGGAATAAAAGAGGGCATCCATGTCATCTCTGTGCCAAGTGCCAACCACTTCAGATGGTGCAACCCTACGGCTGCTAACTGCTGGGGGGGGCGAGAGAACCGGGCTATGCACACCAATGTCAGTGATGAAGTTTTTCCCTCTGCAGGAATTCCTGTCACTTGAGAGAACCCGTTTGATATTTGAGACAAGCAAACATGCTGTTGTTTATTGGATAGCAGTAACAAAATCAGACTTAAGCCCATTATTCATGAGAAGACCTGTTTTTCTAGCATAAGTTGTCGAGAGGGGGCAAATAATAAATGCTTTTGAAGTCTGGTACCCTGCCATGGTTTTGCCATAATTTATCCTTTATGGTCTGAGGAGTAGGAGACTACTGGGGAAGTCTCACTGGAAAGAATCCAGGCTGAGGTGGTGATGTAGGACCAGGATGTGCAGTGGGCAGAACTGGGTGTCTCTGGCATGCAGACGTTAGTCTGAGTTTCCTGGTGGTGTTTACTGGGCACTGTCTGCTTACAGTGGTAATATTTCCGCTTTTTCTATTCCTCCTTTCCTTTTTTTTAGCAGTGACTGGGAAAATGTGGTCAGTAAAAACAACAGTCACGTGCATCAAAACAAATTTACTGGTGCCCGTGGTAAAGCATGCACGTTAGCAGAGAAACATAAACCCACACTTCACTATGGGATCAGGAACCCCTCACCTCCCACCTCAACTTCCACTGTAACTGTAATCAGTGGTTTCCTTCTAACGTAATCTACTTCCATTCTATTCTAACGGCTTGTGTAGTCAAGGAAATAGGTACGAAGCAGCCCGCGAACACAAACAAAGACAAGAAAAGAGACGTAGTGAGGAGGAAGTTTGCATAACATGCCATTACAGGCTGAGCTTTTACAAAAACAGAGGATATGGTTTGATAAGGTGTGATGGGGTTTATCAACATGGCGGCTGTTACAAAGTACCTTTGATACAGTGATGGCCTTCTTGAAGTCCCTTCCTCCAAATATTCTGAAGCCCCATGGTGAAGGGCCGATAAGGTTGACAGTCAGCGCCATTGAGTGATCAGGTCAGCACACACTCTTGTCAAAACCCTGAAAAAAGAAAAACAGGACATAAACATATGCATAGCTGATTGTGTTCAGAGACATGTGTTTCTGCTGGCCGGGCTTAATATTTGATCAACAGGTGAAGACAGTGAACATTTGCATAAGGGGCCTTTCATCTCCAGCAACACCTCACTTCCACTGGCAGAAGTCCCTTTGACATGGATTGTATAACCACATCAAACAGGAATGGGAAGAATCTTAAACCAAAGACACATGACTAACATTGCTAAAGTGCCTGCAAAGCCAAAGAGTTTCATTAAACCCGAATGCTCTTTCAAGACAAGTAAAACAAATGCAAACAAAAAGTCGTGCAAGCAGAGTGTACAAGGAGCTAAACATTTCGCTGTGTTTCAATGTGACCATTGTGTTTAATGTATAGGTCTACAGTATACAGTGCTGCTGTATGAAATATGACATGTAGTATGGTAGCCCTCTAAGACATGTTTAAAAGAATGGGCTGTATAAATAAACGTGTCTAACAGTTCAGCTATTTGGTAAATACATCGTCAGTGGATATTCTATATTTGTATGGTTAGGGTTTGCACGAAAATGTACCGATTTTTTTCCCCCTCAAAGTCTGTTGAGAATTTGTGAATCTAAAACTGTAAATATAGTGTTTAAAATCAAATCATTAGAGATGTCAATGTATAGTGAAAGCATGTGATGAGTTTTGATGGTTCTATTCTATTTTTTCTGGAACCGCATTAAAGCAATATTAAGAAGAACCAATCATATTGTAACATCATCCACTTTTTCCCAAATGGGACAAATCTTCACTTAAATAATATTTTGGGGTTGACAGTTAGCACTCACTATCATGTTATATGTAAGCCTTTACACAGCTACATGACAGGATAGACAAGTAACAGATCCCCCAGATGTAGATCTTTAATTACTGGTGACAACTGAGCTTTCAAAATATTACACGTTGCAAAATTATAATTGGTGATGACAGTGTAGCGTGCGCTACTGTCTCTGGCATGCTGATGTTCTCCAGCGGTCCAAAACTTTCTGCATGAGATCATCCTTGTAGACAAAAACGAGGATCCATCCATCCATGCTAAACGCAACATTCTCTCTGTTGACCTGGCGTGGATTGTTGGCTATTCAGCTTCATGTCGATTGGCTCGAGCTGCTTTATGACAACCAACAAGTCACTCAAATTCTCTGTCAAATTCTCTTTAAGTTATCAGTGTAACCAATGTTGACACTGCATAGAAAGGATGATATGCTTTATCAGCAAGGTGCTAAAGGTTGGGTTACAAAACATGACACGATAGATAACAGATAAACTTAAATTAGTATTTACACACACACACATCTTCAAAATCAGAACAGAATACACTTCAAAGCGTTAATAGTTATGATCATATTCTTCTCAACTTGAAGATGAACTTGTGATTCAACTGCCAGCTTACTCAGATTCTGCTCATAGTTGTAGACAAAGCTCGTTCATTGTGTGACTGCATGTGGAGACGCAGAGCTCTGCAGCGTACAGTGATGATGGGATGAACACTTAGAGGTTCATAAACACATCAACACCTGCACAATGCAGGCAAACACACGCAAACACACAGCTGCTGTATCTGTGACTGAAACTCGTCTCACTGAGAAAATGGGCATTTATTTTAAGTGAAGACATTTGTGTAACAAGTAATATATAGGTCCACATGTAGACAATGACATAAGCTATTTTAAGTATAGACTGCTTCTCTCGAAAAATGAAATGTCTACACCCGAACGATTTTACATCATCTGTTGCTTAACTCACAACTCAAACAAAACTTGGTCTTGCTTCAGCCTTGGAAAGAAAATGCAGAACATGCACCAACAGAAGCAGTTGTTCCTTTCTACAGAACATGCTGGATTCCTTTTCCAGATTATCAAGACAGACTTCACTTTACTTTGGACTTTTTGGTATTAGATTTATTATTTTCATCATAATCATTGAAATTTCCTCATGCATGATTTAGTTGAGAGCAAAGCAAAGTCACACAGACACGTAAGAACATTTAGCAGATCAGATAATGTCTTCAAGTAATTGCAGCCTTGCCATGGTTTTTGAACCATGTTACCCGTTACTCATAGATTAATATCTGAAGTTTACTATCACACTTTATGGTTCAGGTTGATCCAAAGTACTGTATATCAGACAGTGTAGACAGAAATATATACTGTGGCCAGCAGTGGAATGTAAATTATAATCTTACTCAATGTCCATAAATAAAGTAATAAAATCCTGTCAATGATTACAAAGATGACACAATACAGAATGTTTCGTAAAGCATGAAGAGTAAGCAAGAAAAACTGGAATTAAAGTGAAGTGGATCTAGGACATCAGCCACGCTACTCCCCCAAATCCCTCCAAACACTGGCCCATTTCATCGGCCGCACATTCCACAAGTGTTTGGGACACGCAGTGCAGACCCAGTTACTTATTAACAGTCTGGGCCAATTAGCAGGGTTACTGGGCTCACCATCATTAGGGTCTCTTAATTGTGGCTGAGGCCTCCAGAAATAAGTGCAGTTGTGATAATGACGGGGAGCAGCCGTCTGAAAGTTTCCCAGCCTTTGGGGGTGTCAATTAGTTCCATGAGCTTCTGCAGCTTCTCCTATAGAGCGCCCATTATCGACCGAGCACCCTGCTAATTCTCCGCGTAAACGTTCACTGTTCGTGTCGTAAAAAAAAAAAAACGCTAGCGGTGGATAATGTCAAAGTGAAAGGATGGTGGAGGAATGCAGGCGGAGCGGACAAACAGCGGAGAAGAAAAACAACACATAGTGGTGGGGAGGATAAGTGGCACACTCATGGGCTGTGCTTAATTGGCCACTGATGAGGTTTTAAGACTGCACTGCTGCTCACATAAAACAAAGTGCTGAACACAGTTTGATGAAACCTCACCATAACAAAACACTACTGTTGGGCATCCGCCAATACACATAAAGGGGTGAATTCTGTTCTGGTGCCATCTCGACGCTTTTGCTGCCGCGCCAATTTGGCATTATAGTTCGACACACCCAACACAATGAGAAGAATTCTAGTCATGAAGTCATTTCTATGGATCGCAGTTCAGCAACAGCTGCACAGCAGGAGGTCAGCAGGAGGAGAATGGGAACCGGTAGGTGTAGTGAAATACGCTCACTTCCGACTAAACACAATGGATAAGTTTATGACTTGCATGCATTCCTACGTACTGACAAACAGCAAGGTGTCAAGGTTTGACAGACTACAAGAGGCAGAATTCCAGATTTCCTAGACAGGTTTATCCGTTGACTCACACAGTCAGTTGCAGATTTATAAAAAAGGTACACCAAGTTGAAATTAATGTAGTCTAATACAGTGGGTTTTAAACTGGGGTCATTGAGTGGGTTGTCCCCAGCAAGAGGAGAAAAATAATATTCCCACCAAGGGAAGAAATAGGCTTGGTCGTTTTTATTGGTTGTAATTTATAGTGATCCCAGTTTGATTGTTGATGGCTTTATAGTCTTGAAACCTAAAAATAGAAAAATTACTCAGGGTTGTTTTCTTTAAGACAAAATCCCCTCAAACTGGGGGACTGTGGTCTAGTGTGCATTTCTTGTGGCGGCCCAGGATAACGAAATGTCTGGAAATACTTAAAGGACCAGTATTAAGGATTTAGTGGCATCCAGCAGCGAAGTTGCAAATTGCAAATATATGTCTTCCAAGTGTGTAGAAGAAATTCCAGTGGCCATGAAACTCTACAGCCCTATCTAGACGCAGTGTTTGGTTTGTCCGTTCTGGGCTACTGTAGAAACATGGCGGTAGAACATGGCGGCCTTCACAGAAGAGGACCCGCTCTTAACACAAAAACACACAATGCTGATTTTCAGTTGATTATGAAAACATAACTATGAAAATGTCCGTGTGTACCAATCGATCATCATAAATATTACACACTGGACCTTCCAGGTGTTTATTTTTTGTTTTTTCAAGCAAAAATGCTAAAGATTTACTGATTTTCTTTGACTTATGTGAAAATAAAATATATTTAGGTTTTGGACTGTTGGTCAGCCAGTAAGTAAAGTAAAGTAAATATCGTCAACTAGGAAATTGTGATCTGAGCTTTTGACTATTTATATTTATTAATTCTATAGACCAAACAATTAATAATGAAATAATCATTAATTGCCGCCTTAAGATTCTGTTCCGCATTTTATTAGTAAGGTAATACCATGTGATTGTCCTTGCAGCATTTAATAGAACGTTAAAAAAAAAAGTATTTTATCACTATATTTCTCAATGAAGAGCTTAACTAGCACATGATCGACTAACTTATGAATCAAAATTAAAATGGCTCAAAATATAAACGTTCAGCAGCTTGAAAATGATTTTTCAGGTTTTTCAGGATTGCTCTGCATATGACACAATTAATGAGGTGTTCAAAAGGTAGACACAATCATGAGCTCGGGCATCACTTGGCTCAGACTGTGCTTTAGTTTCCATAGGGATATTTTCCACTCTCTGGGGGAAGTTTAAGCCTGTCATACTAATATATGTTAAAGGCCTTTTGGTACTTGTCACATCTATGAGGGATTGTCCCTACAGGCAAAAGAGATAGTGGAGGTATGAAGGGGAATAAGAGGACTAAATTCAGGACTCATTGCTCTAACATGCAGAGAGCCTCCAGGGTTTCATTTGGAAAAGGTTTTTAATAACACAGGTTGTTCCCATGGTGAAAATTAAAGGACTCATTAAAAAGGATACCATTGTGTCAAAATCAGAGAAGTATATTTTGTCCTCAGAATATTGCTGAAGCTAAAACAAATATTATAATATTATTGATATTTATTGCTACTCTTTTCCATATTGAATAAAGATGAACTACTTTGACGGCTATACTCAGTTTAAGATACTTTATGTATAGCAAAACTTGAACTCTTTCTGGCACCCATAAATATGCATGCTGCATGCAACTGTAAACAGTACTGCAGGTATTTTTATTTGTCTTAAAAAAAGACACGCACTACGAACACTAGTATAACTCCCTGGTGGTCAGCGGCAGTGAGCTGAAGTGTCATTTAGGCTGAGGCTCAACAACACCTAACTGATGGTGCAATCTTCAACTTAGCATGTTTACCGTAACATGAAGTTATGGGTAGTTTTGGCTGAATGAGTGAAACCTGCGAAAACAAGTCTGAAACTGTGTGTGTAATTTACTGGAGTGTGGAAGAAATTATGATGACTCATCCTGTGATGATCAGCATGTCACCACAACACAGCTATGGCAACCAGTAGTTCCATTTGTATTTAATATTGAAAACTGAATAAATGCATTAAATGGGAGAATACATGGCCCGCTAAACATGCAGAGTGAAGTGGCCAACCAATAAATATGTGCATGGCAGGAAACCATCACCATCATTATGTTTAACAAAGCTAATCCAAAGAATTAACACCTCATTTATTCCGAGGAACAAGACAACTGGAAAAGCAAGTTGTTACCATCTGTACAGCAGTGCAAATCAAATATACATGACAACTGACTTAGATTAACTAAGCAGATAGCTGACTAAACCTCTGTATAATAAAATGTCTGGCAGCCAAACTTGCACCTACATCAACTCTTCACCTCTTTCCTGAATCACTAGTTTTTAGCTGAGACTGTTTTTCTTCTCCTCAAACTCTGGGCCAAAATCCACTGCATTGAAATGAACAAGCACTGGCTCTCCAACAGGCGAGCACTGAAAGAATGGCTGATGAACATAGCAGACGCAACACATTCAAATGAAAACTCTGGCTGAGCTTTGATGCGAAGGCGCGCGCTCTCTCTCTCTCTCTCTCTCAGATGAACCACTGTGGCTGCGGGGGGAATATTCCTGGCATGAATCACACTCGTCAAGACTCTCGCTGGTGGCCATACACCAGTGTGAACTTTCCACAGCCCTCGTCAATGATGCAGTCTAGTGTTTACTCTACCCTGTGTGTCATGCAGTCCCCTGACTGGTCGTCACCTACCTGGACACACACACCCAACTGAATTAAAAAAAGGAGAAGAATGCAATTGCAAGCCTCTCCCTGGACCGAGAGTGTAATAACATTCTAGGCATGCTCCAAATCACACCCACTTGGTCAGATATAGCTGCAGTCGCTAAGGAGATGAGAAAATATCAAACAATAACAATGTCAAAAAGGGTGTTGGTTGATGACTTTCTGTATCGGTATATATATATATTGCTAATCACAAATGTGTCATCAGAATAATTACAGACGAAGCCATACCTGTCATTTTTGTGGGTTACTCCCTTTTCATTGTAACAACCTTTAAGGGTGCCCGCTCCTGTATGGTCTCATGCTGTGACGCAATCTTAAAAATGATAATCATCTCATTATCTACTGAGGCACAAAAAGACAATTACTAAGATTACCCATCGTCCCTTCGCCACCGCGCTGCAGCCCTGCTACAGTGGACTGGATTGTGTCCACTGCGAAGCATGGTTTGTAAAAAGACAAGGACACTGTGGTACTGGCTCCACTTATCTCCCTCTGCATCAGCATCATCATCTGGAGATCATGTTACTGCTCTTCACACTGAACAGACTCCGCACTCTGCTGCTCAGCAATCAGGCCGCTTCACCACATCCTCTGCATGCACCATTAGGCCCCTCTTCACAAAAAAGACACACCAACCACCACTCGGTTCATTACACGCTGTTGAAAAACACTGCTGCAACGGTGCACCCTTCAGAATGCGTGTTTGATGTTTGGTGAGACTTTGGTAAAGTTGGAGACATCCTCTGCCACACAAACTTTTGTGAGAAAGAAAAGTCAGAACCATCCCGCCTCTGTCTCAGCTCAAACTGAAAACCACACTTGAGAGACAGGAGCCAAAAAAACACTTCAGATATCGTTCAGATATAACGGACGCCGACTTCCTGCATACACACGTGCATCACAGAGAGAAGCTGGACTAAATAAAAAACACAACACAGTAGTATTTAGCAAAAATAGAGGACTAAAATGTTCTTTTGTTTCAGTTAAAACCTCAACGCAATTGTAAAACAAACAAAAAATTCTTTCCCTGAATTAGAAGGTAACGAGTTGGCCTTTTTTTTTTCCTGTTTTCTTGAAAAGCCACCGCTTTGCTCCATCCAAAATTACAGTGGTCTGTTTTTGGTTCCTCGTGGCTTTAGCCCTGTCCTATCTGAGAAACAGCATAGTGTTCTCTATGAAAAAAAAGCAAAGCCATCAGGAAACAAACACAATATAAAGTGAGGAGGGTACGGTAGAGCACGCACATGAAAGGCACAATCACAATGGGGAAGGTATACAAACAGCAGGCGGTGGGGGTCCAGGAATATGAGGTTTCACAGGGACTGTTCTGGATTTTGAACGCTGATAAACACCTTAAAGTACTTTCCCACCTGCTGAGCTCAAAACGCTGATCTATCTATCTCTAAACGGGAGGAACGGCCATGTCTAGACACCTTTTAAGAGGAGAGAAGTGCTGGAGAGCTGGCTCGAACTCGAACCACAGTGGATCTGCTAATTCAGAGTCATCACCCTCAACAGGCCACTTTAAGAAGCGAGAGACGATAACAGCTTCAACAGTTGAACTAATGTGACAGAAATGCTGATTTAAAGTTTCCTGAGGTTGCACCTGGTCCTTCCCCTCCACAAATCACACCGGCTGCTCCATGTATACAAAAACTCCCTGCTCTCCTGGATACGGATACATTGCCAAGTGGAAGGCCCACAGTAGGTGCTGCTAACTCTGTGTGGCCTAAACTTATTCTAGTCAGTTAGACTGACTTGCAATTTCCACTTCCATCATGCACCACTAGCCAAAAACAGCTCATATGTGGGTACTGCGCATTTCAGCTGCGCACATACTTGGCATCAATCATAATTTAACAAGGCTTCACTGCATCCTCAGAGGTTCTCACACTATTTTTTTTTTTTTTTATGAACAGTTACGAGTCTTTCAGGTTTAGTAAACCTATAATCAAGCACACTTACAGCTATAAAAATAAAATCATAACACATTTTTAAACAAAACTAAAAAAAAAAAAAGTGCATAAAAAAAAAAGGACTGCTCTCACCCCAACAACAAAAATCATTTAACCCACAGGAGTTGGATCCGCATCAAGGAAATCAAACCCAGTTTCTTGAGTCTGTACAAACACTGAGACACTATTAATAACGCCATGTTTACTTACCAAGGTGAGTGCAACGTGATTTAAGGTGCCTTCTCCACCTGCTAAATCTCCGTGCGCTCCTCGACTGAACTCTGAACACACACCCAGCAGACAGCAGGTCCCCTCAGCCTGAAACAACTGGCCCCCAAAACGCGAACAAAATAAAGCAGAGAGCAGCTTCACTCCGTCAACGCAGGAGCACTGAGGCGGTGATGAAGAGCCGGTAGTCCCTTGTCTCTGTTTGTCTTCCGCTGTTTCAGATGTCAAGGTGGCACGCATGAACACCACCTGTGGCTGCGCGCGCACTGGTATCACTGGGATGAGCTCGCGGTGCCATGTGCTGTTACCAAAATAAAAGCTTTGACACAGGCAATAATCCGGGGCGTGTCCCAGCAGAGAGGAGGCAGGAGAGGAGGCGGCAGGAGAGGAGGAGGCAGGAGAGGAGGAGGCAGGAGAGGAGGAGGCAGGACAGGAGGGTGCCGCGGTGATAATTGAGCCATTTATCCGAAAACACACTGCGCCTGCGTTCTGTGTCCGCGCGCCACCTGCTGACGGCGCGCGGCAACCGGAGCCACATCAGGTGCTGCGGTTCTTCCTCCTGTCCACAGTGTGTTCACTAAAGGTAATGGCTTCCACCTGTCGTCGCCAGCGTAAAGGTCGTTGATTAGGTGGTCAGGTTTAATAACTGGTTTATGTCAAATAAACACAGCAGCTGATTGAACTGAAGCGCAAAAGAGGCACTAAACAAGAACTGCACTTCATGTATCCACAATGAACTCCTTTCATCTCTTTTACCCTAGGTTCTTTATTATTTTGTATCTTTAAAGAAGCTTTTTAATCTTAATTAAAGTCAACATAACGTGGAAACGCCAATGAGATAAATAACAATTACTCTCCTTTTATTAACATTTCTGATCATTTTCCACTGCACAACTGTAGACTAGCTTGTGCTTGTTTCTGCTACAGCCTGTGTATGTTTTGTCTGTAACAGTGTATCAGTGAAATTGAATATCATTGAAGCATTACATTATGCATCACATTAATGCACCCCCGTCTTCTGCACAGTTTTCTCTTCTTATCTTTCTTATCTTTATCTATTTATATTTTGAAAGTACTTTATTTTTCTGTGTGATTTTTTTGTGTGATTTGAATAATTGTATATTTGTATTTGTATATTTTATGCTTTTGTACTGGGCTGCAATATATTCATAGGTGTTTCTAATATATTTTGTCTCCCTCATGTTTGTAAATTGAAAGGTCAAAAAGTTAGAAACACCTGTGAATATAAGTAGTTGTAGTGCAGTCCTGTACATCACCTTTAACCATGATTGAACATTTCCAACCATGTCAGCAAAAACTGAACATTACAAGCTAAAGATAGATGTTAAAGCGGAGCTGTTGTCTTGGATTGTATTAGATTACTTAATAAAGAGGCCAATATATACATATCATAAGATTTTGTTTTTAAGTAAGTAAAGTTTTTGAGATGTGGGGAATAAGGATGACTGTAATAGTGTCAGACTAACCCTTTGTGATAAGTGTAATCAATACAGTGGAACTCCTCTCTCTTTAGTTCAGAAAATATTTAATGCAGAAAATTTTATAACAAAATAATGTCAGAATGTGTTTTATTTATTGTATTTTGTGTCAGTGTATTTTCATTTTATTTTGGTTGACACTTACTGCAGGTAACATCAAGGTTACGTTCCCTGCAAGTCAGCTCCATACGTTTAACAAAATGAACACATGAACACAATCGACTCTCAGTATCACTCTGTAATGTTTAATTGCTTTTTTAAAAATTGCGTACCATACACAAGATACATTGTTTTATAAGCAAATATATATTATACTTTCAATTTGATAAAAGGTTACAGTCTGTACAATCATCTCATGTGGCTACTAAATATGATTCTTTTTTACAGTAAAATCATGAATATATCATATAAAACTGCAAAATTACTTCATGATAAGCATTTCTAATTAGACTTAGAAAGGCCACATTTGTCAAAGGTGGCACTGATACGGTAAGTGGTTCTGGAAATACTGTCAAAGTGAGTGTTAATCCCGTAAGCAGAGAAAACATTAAAGATGCAAATGTAGCAGAAATAAAGTCAGCTGGTATTGTTCAGTGGAGAATTTAAAAGAGGAACACGAAAGGTTAGATTTGGCACGGTACAGCATTATTTCAAACAACTTCAAAAGATCATTAAACCATTTGCTGTGAAGGAATTTTTGTAGATTTAACTTGGAGCTGATCTTGTACGACTTACAGAGGTTCGACATTCGACAACGAGTAAAACAACTTCTATTACAGAACAGAACATAATCTATCTCATCCACTCAAGATCATCCAAAAAAGCCAAATATTCTCAAATGAATAACTTGCTTAAAAGACCAGTACATGCAATAATTATATTTGCTCTTCTGCATAGCCAAGTGAAGGGCTGTAAACGTATCTTGACATGTCCGAGCCCTTACTGCACTTCACTTTAAGACATGAAACTCTTGTGAAAAAAAGACACATGTCTACAGATGTTTGGTGTTGTTTCCTCAAACTTGCCCAGGGTATTTTCAGAGATCTGAAAGAAAATCTGAGGAAGATATTTGAGGGGAAACATTAATCAACTGAAATGCCAGAAAAAATGTGCCACCCCAATTCAAAAAATTCTTTGCAGTGGTTTGTGATGGCACTGTGGTGACAAAGAGCTGAATGCAACATCATACTGTATCAGGACCTCAGAGGGAACAGTGTTATTCAGTGGGAAGGAATGCAAATTTCCTGCAGCTGCAAATGGTTGTGAAACAAAAAAGTCCATTCTTTGCATCTGAAACAGTATCATCAGCATTCATTCTTTCCTCTCAAGTGGTGTGTTTGAAAACACTCTCCATGTCTCAGTGGAACACACACACACACAGAGAGAGAGGCATGCACTCATGCAGGGAGGTGAGGTGAGATATGTCCCTGCTGTCACCTCTGTTCTGGGAAACAGAGAGATCATGCAGGTCTGACTAAACCAGATGTAGGAGTGTGGTTGGGTAAATGGGATGAAGAAACGCTGGGGTGTCAAAGCAGGATCTGTTGGAGTGAGTGTAAGTGATTGGTTGGGCTCCAGGTGGATGTGGGCAAGCAGCAAGTGGGGAGGTCAAACCGGTGCCACGTAATTCCCCGGAAAAGTCCCAAAAGCACGAGTCCGTTCTGACGTACCTACAGGGAGCAGAGCACACACCGTGGTCACACAACGGAAACAAATCAATGTATGAATATATTCAATTCTATAATATTGTAAAACTAAAACAATGTATAGTTTAAGTTCTTGTGCCAATTACATCTGCAGTGTGTCCTGATGTCCACTAGAGGGGGTGCTGACACTGCAGAATTGTTTCGATATTGTTCACAAAGAAGCAAAGAAACTTAGTTGCCTCAAATTCATTTTTTGCAATTACTATGAAATTGTATTTCATTATTTTGTGTTTTATTAGTAGACTGTAGACCTATTATAATATCCGTTCCTTTACTAAGTTTTATCTTTAGTGATTCCCATTAGTCAGTAGCTGCTACATCACAGGCTGTTTTTAGTTATTTTTTTAACAATCCCTATTTTAAATAAATGTAGATATGCAGATACTATACACAGGACACAAGGAGCCAGTAAACTGTTTGATATGTGTGAATATGTGAATTATGGCCTTCAAAAACACCTAATCGTAACACAAACAAAGACCTATCTAACTTATTAAAGATTTTAGACCAACATGTTTTAAAACAAAATCTTCGAGAAGATAGATGTTCTATCTCACAAGAGGCGTTGAAGCTATTCTGGAGGCTCATGTGAATTTAAACCAAGACACTTTCTTGCCTTTTCTCACATTTTTCACTTATCTTTACATACATCTTCCGTGCGTCACTATGCTGTATGTTTCCACAGTACCTATAATGTCCCTGCAGGAGTTCGTAGACTTTTTTTGGGATTGTTGCAGCATAATATGTCTTCTTTCACAGTAGCTTTTCTAAATAAATTGTTTTGTTTTGCATAATTCATTAAAAATCGAAGGCAACCAGTGAGAAAAAAAACACATGGTTTTGACAGAGTAAATGTGAGATGTTTGTGTTGCACATGTCTGCATTTGTACCACTGGAAAGTGACTTTGGTGATGTATGGCTCAACGCTTTGTGCAGGAAACTACAATGATTGGTCAAATTGTGAAAAAGTTGCTGTGATTGGACAAAGGTTGTGCGATTCACTAGGGTTGGTTGAATTTACATTAATTGTTGCGATCACAACTTCCTGTAGGGACTGATTGAGAGAGTAACATATACTGAAAATGTCAATCTTTGTGATTTTATCTTTTATATTGATCTCTTTATTCTCTTACCTACAAACCAGCCATCATCACATTTCTCCATCACTTGCACAATGTCTCCTTCTCTGAGCTCCAACTCATCTGAATTCTGTGGCTTGTAGTTGTAAACAGCTTTGTATCTAAAATAGAGAACATAGAAAAAAAAAAGACAAACAAATGGTCTGAGCCACAAATTCACCAAAGCAACACTTGGTCTGTAACAATGTAAACAAATAAATATCTAGAGACGTACGGTTGGCGTTGCCCCACTGCTGAACCAGGGTTGTTTGGCACTTGCGTGTGCGGCAGGGAGTTGACATGTGGATTAGACGGAGCAGCCTGGTTTGGTATTGCACCCTGGAAGAAAGAGAAACCTCATATCAGACATAATGAACTAAAGAATGATGAACAACATTCCTGTCGCCACAAAAAGTAACACCGGGTGTGGACATGCAGTGACTTTCTCAGGCAGGCAGTGAGAGCAGACCTGTGAGGGGTCAGTGTATCTGGTAGTGTGCGCTGTGGCAGCTCCTGCTCTGTGTACAGACGCTGATGACTGAGTGGGAGGTGAAACAGCTCTAGTCATGGAGCTCTGGTTAGCTGAGTGTGTCCCAGGCCAGTGGCTGTTCTGGTTGGAAGGTGAAGCAGTTTTGGAGGTACTGTGGGGCCACCAATTAGCCATTTCTTTGGATACGGGTGTCTGGGTGGGGGAGCGTGACTGTGAAGCTGGGCTGCCGTAAGGTACGGGTGACGACGGCTTCAGGGGGGAGTGCTCTGGTTTGGGGCTGAGGGAAGTAGGGGTGAAAGGGGATAACGGTGACCGCGGGCAGGGTGAGTGGAGTGGACGTCCTGGACTCTGGGGTCCAGGGGAGACAGGAGACAGTGGGCCAGGTGAGTAGTCATCCGTGGAATATTTGGTGCGGGGCATCTTGTTGACCTGGACATAATTGGCTGGGAAGATGCCGCTCCGGTTGGTCCCTGAGATCCTCCCCTCTAACCACTTATCGTCAACACGTCGGGTTATATCAATCACCTCACCCTGAGGGGGAGAAAATGAAAAGTTAAATATTACACAGAGAAATATACAACATCCGATGCTAGTTAAATACTAACCTTTGCTACAAAATTCAATTCTAATATGAGAGCAAGGGCGGCATCACTATCTTATCATGTACTAGAAGATGTACTAAATGTTTTTAAAACAGCAGTTTCACTTTGGCTGCCAGAACAAACTAACTTTCTTTGAGTTGAATGACTTCATTACTCAGAAGTTCCCTGATATCCATCAACCCCACACAACCACAATAAGTCATTTTTACACTTCAGTTCTTGTGCAGATTAAACAAACAATATGTAACATGTTAACTAATGAGCTTTAGAGTTGCAGGTAGTTGGATTTTGTTACAGAGCCAGGCTAGCTTACCCCCCTGTTTCCAGTATCTGTGCTAAGCTAAGCTAACCAGCTGCCAGTAGCTTCCTATTTAGCATACAGTCGTAGCAGTGGCATCGATCTTCTCATCTAACTCAGAAAGTTTGCTGAAATGTCTAATAAGTGCTCATAAGATTTTCAGCCAGAGACTGACTCATGTGTTCGAGTATAAATATCTAAAGGGGCTCGATGTGGATGGAAAGCAGTCTCCTCTCTGTTGCAGTAATACTCACTTTACGAAAAGAAAGTTCAACAGGTAGGTCAGCGTTGAAGTTAAACAGAGCCACAGCTTCCCCGTAGTCCAACACCTGTAAAGTGGGAGACCTTATAGGAGTCGGCTTCTCTGTTGGAGGCAGAATCTGTGAAGGACACAGGAGAGAGATTTGAGACAGTGTCACAGGGATAACGAGCATAAAGCAACGATACAGAGAAAAAATATGAAATGAAGAAGTTTACCTCCACATAAGATGTGGGGAAAATGCCAGCTCTCCCATGATGTTCTCCTTCAAACCAGTTGGCATCTACCTGCCTGTGGATGTAAACAATGTCGCCTTTCTGCAGCATGAGCTCTCTGGAGAAAGTAATAAGGAAAATGAGGCACACAAAAGGAATATTTATTAGATTACAGAAGAGAGACAAGTTCAAAGATCAAAATGTATTGTATTGTATTGTTATTGTTTCAAATGTACGTTATAAGGAGAATTTAGACCTCACATTTGATCCAGAACTTTACATCTGGTATTGCCATGACTTAATGTTTTCTTTCAGAAATGTAAAAGACTTTGCAAGCAAGGAAATGGCATATTTATTATATCAGCTCACACTGTAACTCACTTGGGTGACTGAGCCTGGAAATTGAACTTGGCTCGTGCTGCTTTCATCTGGAAAAACAAACAAATCATTCAGTGTTTTGGGAAGATTTGTACAGAATAGATGCAGTTGTTATGTGAACAATTCTGAATGTGCTCATATCACAAAAACAAAACGCCACAAATTAAAACAACAGCCATGTTTCCTCCCTTTAAAGATAACAAGAAAGCCACAGAAACATACCCTTTTCTCCTCTTTCTTAGGTGGCAGCTCCATGGTTTCATTTGCAGGAGAGAGACGTTCTACTGTGTACGTAAAAGCAGAACAGTATGAGAGGAGTCTACAGTGCGCACTCTTTCGTGCAAATGTTAGTTTTGAAGGTGTTATGAAAAGACAATGACAGCTTTAACAAATAAGTTCAAAAGGGATCTTGAAAATGATTCTGGTTGGCTCTCTCTGGACTCATTTCCAGGAAAAACAATTGGATAAAGCTAATCTTTAATCAGGTCTTCCGAATTCCACTTCCTATTTTTGCGGGCTTCCTCCCCACCCATCTACAGTACCCTCTGATTCTATAGGAAAGAACTGCAAAAGCTTTCCATGCTCTCACCAGCCTCATCTAAAATGTCAAATACCAGAGCAGACAACAACAGTTGCAATGAAAGAGAATCATGGGACCTTAAATAAATAAATTAGATTACTAAAAGCTTTTATCAAATGTATGCTGCCTGATTAAATGAGAGGCCTGATCATTGAGAGTGCACACATCTTGTGGTGGGTCAGCGGTTCAAGGCAGAGGAAGAGGAGAAGACGATTACTTATGGACAGTAATAATAGAAATACACTACCAAGGCTCTTAAAAGTTGGTGGGAAAATCACAATGTGTGTGTGTGTTGCTGAGCCAAAATGGAAGAAACTCCATGTTTACCATATGTGGGAGCAGAGGTTGATGTGCCAACAGAGAGATGGACAGGCTGCTTTGAGGCTGATGAATTGCTGAAAAAGTGAAGAAAATATAAGCTTTTTTATGTTTATATTACTGTCATTGTGTCTCCCAATCGGGTGGGAGGGTTTCTAATTACATCAAATGGCAGTCAAACACGCACACACTCAAATACACACAGCCCAATTCTGCTGGGAGACAGTGTGTGGCGTTTTTCTGCACATTTACATTACTGCACATCTGGATGCAGCTGTTGGTTTTCATACACTGGACAGGGATGAGACAAATAATCAGACTGGCTAGAAGGGCATGCAGATGATACTGTGTGAGTCATGTTCTTATCCTTGAAAGGACAATCTGGTTTTGATGAAGTTTGTAGCTTAAATTATCTTTACAGCCCTGAAACTCATGATCAGAACCATGAGTCTGGTTGTGTCTGGTTTAAGAATAAGTCCAAAACCCAAAGCTTCCGGCCTGATTTCCTCTTAACTCATTTGCATATTTCCAGACGGGGTTGTTTTGTGTTCCAACATTTGCAGCTGGACGTGCACAGCTAAACAACTTGTCTTAATAACAGGAAATGGTAAAACACTGACAATTTCTTGCAGCTCTATGGTTTAGTTTCACACGTCCTTAGCAACTGGCTCTTTTAAAAAAGCCCCCTTAGCCCACTAAGCCAGGAAAGGTCAAACCCAATGAACTGAACTTAGCAAACAACAGCGAGAATCCTCCCAGAAAGCATTACACACATGGTGAGAAATGTGGAATGCTGCCTGCTGTTTGAAGTAACAAATACTGTACTTGAAGTTGTTAAAGTTCAACAGCTTCCTAACAGAATCCAGCACAGAGAGTCACCTGATCTACTAAGAGAACAGGTACCCTGCAAAGTATTAATGTTGGTGCTGTCCAATCACAGCGCTCGGTTTTTCTTAAAACAGCAGGAAGCAATGTGCAGTTACTCCAACTTGATGAAGCAATATCAAAGTGGATTAAGAGGCTGGGTGTTGGGCTAAGGAGGTCTGTTGTGTGGCGATTGACCCAGGCCTTTCCATTAACCTTTGCCTCTAGAATACAATCCCCACAATGAAAATAACATCACTGTAAGACCGGCTAAACATCACCATCAATAACCTTATTTACATTTAATTATCTACTTTCAATTTCTCAAGCTGCTTGACATATATTTCTGTATGAACTCAACACAAAAAATCATCACTCTACAAAAAACAGGAGTGATACAGCTTTGTGCAAAAACATCAAAAAAGTTCCAAGAAACATACTATTCATAGTCTGTACTGAAAGCCCTGAATCTACTTTGCCATGTAATGCGACATGACTTTAAAAGACACTATAATGCTCAAAAAACACTTTTGAGTGAGTCTTTTAGTGGAATCTATTGTAAAAATGCATCTCAAATGATGAAAAATGTGGTTAAAAGGTTGGTAAAGATGTCATTATAACCTGCTAAATAACATTTGGAGTAATGTGTAGTCACATGCTTTCTTAAGTAATGTTGTCACTGACCTGTAGTTTGTAGTCCCAGTCTTTGGAGCAGGTACCGGATCCCTGTTTCTGGCCTCCTGAAAGCAGAGTGAACATTAAACACAGTTTGTTCCCTGCAGTCTACTGTATCACACAGCTGAGGAAATCTCACAACAACTCAGACAAAGTAGAGGTGCTGACCACTCCCAAAGGAGCAAGAAATCCCCTGGGTCCTATCCTCCTCGGGCTAAAAAACAAACACCACTCATGATCTGTCTGAGCTGTCTGTGATTTCAGTCAAATCACAGGCTATGAAGCAAATTTAATCACACAAGAATCAGGAACAGCATGAGAATCAACAACATTTTTGGCAGGGTTACATCCAAGTCGCTCTCTAAAACAAGCACTGTTGGATTACAAAGGGAAGTTCTAAACAACATTATCAAAAAAAATGTGATTTAAAGGAAATTGATTGCAAAGGTTCTTCATTTTTTTGGCAGCCAAAACTTGCAGGCAGTTGATTAAACATAGCAGATCAATCCAAGTGCAAGGCAGGCAGGTGATTCCAGGGCTGTCATCCAGGTCACAGAGGGAAATCAACATACGTGGTCAAAGCCAGCAAAGCAGGGAGGGTCTCACTGAGACACACAGCCTTTATTGAGAAAGGGGGAGTAGGGTTGAGGGTGGGGGTGGGGGGGTGAGATTCTTGCTAGACTTGGGGGGGGGGGAATGCTTCAATAGAGAGAGTCAGGAGGGGGGCTCAGTACCTCACCCCGGCCTCGATGCTGCTTCTTCTGGGAAAGCCTCCTCTCCAGGCCCTGGATCTCCGAGTCCAGCTCAGCCTCAAATCGACTCAGCTCAGAGACCAGACTGGCCTGAGCCCGAGCAATGATGGAGTTGGAAGGGCAAAATTAAAACACTAATACAGTGTACTAAAACAATGTGACTTTTGGAGCTAATGGTGTCCCTTTTCAATGATTTGTAAGGGGAAACCTTGACAGAGTGGATATAGAAATGTGGAAATTGAAATGCTGTCAGAGCAACTCACTTCAATAGAAGGGGACTTTGGTTTCTCGGGCTGTTTCTTCGGGGATAGATGAGCCTAAGGACAGAAAAAGATTGAAACACACTGAATAATATCTCAATATCTCATAATATTGTTAACAAACCTGTCACAGACAGTCACCCTGGGGGCTCAAAAGGTTCATTCAACGCACTATAAGAATTAGTTGTATGTAACCTGCTAAAATCTACTTTTAGGAACCTTGACCCAAAGTACTTGACACACAGAAAACCTGAGGATAGGAAACATTATTCCAGTATAGAAGTATTGAGGAGTATATGTTTTTGGGTGTCTGAGGAAATAATGAAGCTGTAAAGTGGGGGTAAAAGGGACTTATAGTATTTTTTTTATCCTGGACCCCCTAACAGTTTAATTAAGCCATGCTGCTACCATTTGACAATGTGTGTGTTTAGGAGTTAAGAGGGATGGATTTGGGACCAACTGAACAATGGAGGGAAAGTCAATATACTGATTAAAGCTTGTTAAACCACATTTGGCCGCAGGCTGGATGCCGAGATGCCAGCAAAGGTGTAAGGAAACACCCACACATTTACTTTGTCCATATTATAGGGAACATGATTGAACTAGCATTCACCCTCTTTCTTTACAGAGACTTGACACAAAGCGAGCAGCTGATTCTATCAAACATTACTTTAAAAGGCTCTGCTGGCGAGAACCACAGAGCCTCTGCTCCATTTTCAGGGTTTTAAAAAAAAAAAAAACCTTGGCTGAATGTGTCTCTCTGAACGCCAAGACCTTCCCCTCAGGTGGGAGTCATCCTCACAGACTGTAATGTCACTGTGAAGCTGCACAACACCTGATATGGTCTGTGCGCTGGTTTCTTAAACGCCGTCCAGGGGATAGAACATAGGCCCCTCCGCTGTCATGAAGAGGAAATGAAATAAGTCTCCATGCTGTGTGAGCCATTATACACCACAAGAGGTTAACACCATAATAAGGATCACAAGACACCTCAGCTCCCGTGGGGGAGTGGAAACAAAGATTGCTTTTCTTCGCGAGCGCAGACACAAGGCACAATATGCACCAGATCTGGGACATTGTTGCAATAGCCATTCAAAAAAAAAACATTACAGACACCGCTCTGTAACTCACCAGGGGTGTTTTAACACACAAACGGCTGCACACTCAATTACAACAGCTCCTGGACAGTGCAGATTACACAAGATAATAAATTACAATCCCAGAGGTACATAAGTCACTGGTTATCAGTACAATACCTGATTGAAATAACATAAATACTTTTCTCATGTCTTTTCTTGTCTGAAAAGCTAAATGAATAAAAGCTGGAAGCCTATTGAATCCTCTGAATAAAAGAAGAAGTGAGCACATCTGGTGGTAAGCAGCAGGTACACTGTGGAATGACCACACTGACCAAGTTACCTCGCGTGAGAAGATGAAATATGAGGACTTAGACTATAATCCTTAAAGAAAAGGTGCCCATCCTCAAACCTGTTCCTGAGCCCCACACTGGGAAAACAGTCACTACAGACTACACAAAGAATTGCAGTGATTAGAGCCAACAACGCTGGATAAATCTAGAGGTTAAAGAATCATGCAGAGACATTTTTTTCTGCTGGGATCAGAGTGATATCACGGCCTATTTTCAAACTGTGACTGCTTGTGAGGTCGTACCTGGCTGTGGCTTTCTGAGGCAGTGCTCCTTCCAGGCTCAAAGTCGAATATGCTCTTCGGCTGAGGGTGCTGCTTTCCCGGGTCTGACAGCTTATCTACATCCTCACTCCTGAAACATAACACCCCAACACACACACACACGTATACACACACACACCATGGACAGCAACTTAATCATGGCTTCATTGTGAGTGCCTGTAGCAACAAATCCAAACTTGTCTGTCCTACACGCTTTCCCTCCAATGCTCTTGGCCTGAAGTTTGGTTGGTATTCACATAAGACGTCACCAGTGCAGTGTTTATCTGATGTGAGGAATAAATTCATATTGGTGTGGTTTAAAAAAACAGCAAGCTACACACATAAACATCATATATATACTATACTATACTATATATATATATATATAGTTATATATATATATATTTCTATTTTTTGTGCTGAATGTTGTAT